>NC_036453.1:16444006-16746075 GCF_002775205.1 Xiphophorus maculatus | reverse complement strand
GGCGCCGTTGCATCTATACACACTGCTGTTCTCAATTTCAGAACCTGGTCTGAAATTGGACCAACATGCATATGGTCGCATAAAACTGGAAATCTAATGGAATTATGATTTCTTACCATCTTGTCATATTGGTGGTTAGGATATTTTTTAGATAGCAGACATAAGAAAAATGTTTTTGTGCCATGTCCTGTTTTATTGTTGAAGAAATTCAGGTGTAAAAGGTCAGTTGAAGCATGGATACATTTTCCAATAATAACTAATATGAGACCAGCTTTTGCACAGTATATTTGCATAATATCATGATCCATTCGGTGTCTGGGTTTTTGGTTTGCATTTGTTTCCAAGTCGTTTTGGGTTTAAGTTATTGTTATTTATGCCATTCCACATATAGTGCTATTCTCTGTGTTCATAATTGTTGTTATGTCTTATCATTAATTAATTGCTTTATATTTAGCTTCTTAGTTATTTCTTGGGTTCTGTTGTGCGTCTTAGTTTTTCTCTTATGTTAAATCTGTGCTTTGATTCAGCTTCATTTGTCTCTCAGCTGCTCAGCACTCTCCTGATTAGACTTACCTGGCTTCCATATCCCTGATCACATCTCCTTTGTATTTAAGCTCTCTCATTTTCATGATCTTTGAGTCTGTCCTCTGATTCCATGATTAAATCATCACCTTTAATTGTTTCATTTATTTATTTATTTTTTGTTTGTGGGTGGACCCCAACCCTCAAACATTGACTCACAGGTTGTACTAAAATGCTTCTTAACTTAAAAAATAAATAAAATAAATAAATAGGCCACTTATTTTGTATTATGCTGAATACTGAGGTTTGTAAATTAGCTAGCACATCACAAGATAGTTGAATGCCTTACATTTAAACAATATTTGAATAAATTACCTCAAGAAATTCTTGCTGTCAAAAAATCTCAAATGACCCATTGCTAAATGTTCATGCTAAAGACCAACATGGCTTCTATTATGCAAGAATGAAACTTAGTAAGTTTCAGGAAGACAGAAAACCATTTGGTTGATAAACGCTATTGTGAGTGTTTATTTTTTTTTATTCATTTGACACTGATTATCTGTTAAAGGTGTTACTAATATATGAAATAATATAAATGGGTTTCCTGATTAAATCACATTTCATTGCTTAGAATCCTGTCATTTGACGCTTGTCCACTAGAGGTCATCAGTGACCTACTCTTAAAGTTTAATTGACCAGAGAAGAAGGTGAACGTCGCTGTTCACCTTCAGAAATAAGAAAGGAAAACAAGGTCGGATTAAAAACATCTTTATTTCGCTGATGCGGGAGGACATATTTACATGTTTAGAGTGAACAAAGTGTCTAAGCTTTGTGTCATATATATCTATATATATATATATATATATATATTATATATATATATATATATATATATAGAAAGAGAGAGAGAGAGAGAGATCTAATCTAATTATTGACTGCCATCTTGTTTTCAGGCAGCGGTGTCAAAAGTCTGTATACAAGGGCTGCTGGTATCCTGCATGTTTTAGTGTTTTTTTCACTGGTTCTTCACACCCGAACCAGTTCATTAGGTCTCTGCAGAACTTTGACATGTTGAGAATGTAGTTTAAATCTGTCCTATTTCAGCAAAACTCCTATAAAACTGGCAGGGCACCAGCCCTCCACGACTGAAGCTGCACACCAATGTCTTAAAGAATTATCCAAAACTATATTAATTGACAATGTACGTGATATTTATTTTAATGAAAGTCTTGGGAATAATCGTACAAGTGTGCCAATTACGTCACAATAACAAATTTCTCTGTCTTTGTTTCCTACATATTTTATTGCATTTTATCAAAAACTTCAGCAGAAAAAAAGCAAATAGCAAAGGTTTTGAAAATGGGTGGTAACAGTAATATGCATATGTTCGAATGGCAAAGTCATTTAGCAAAGGCATACTGGTTAAAACCCATACTGGAAAATATTTGAGCGAAAAGTTAATTAAACAAAGGCTGTAAATGCCAAGCTACAATGGTGTAAAAATTATTCCAGTTACCTTTTCTGACTTCACCTTACCTTATTACATCAAGTGAATATGAAGTTTGAATTTTGATTTATGCCACATAAAAGTCAATAACATAGCAATTTGTTATTGAAAACAATAGCAATTCAAATTCAAAAGAGTTCCTACAGGTTTTTTAGATCAGAACACTTTTCCAGTTTCATCCGTTACCAGGGTGGCAACAGATTGCATGGGTAAAATTTATCAAGGAAAATGGCCCTGAATCTTTGAATGATTGAATTTTCTCAGCTTTTCGTGATAGTCATTGCTGCTTCATTTAATATTTTCTATATAGTTTACTTGTAAATAAATGTTGAATAATATGCACAGAAGAGACAACTCAAACAAAACATAGAAACATTTTATAGCCATAAATCCAATTCTATAACACTGTGTGATCCAATCCATAAATGAAAACCATAACATCACCCATGCACAGCGTATTGTTAATCAATTTTTAATTTTATAAACAATAGACATGCTGCTGCTACATTGTTTTGGAATATGTTGCTGTTACGGCTACTCTTGGATTTTAACAAAAATCAAAAATCAAAAGGTGCCAGAGTAGTTTCTAGGAGGAGGGTTTTCCGACTCATCCAAAACAAAGCACTCGCGGAAAGTTTTCTGGTGGCAACGGTGACTTTCTCAATGTACAAAAATAACAGAAACACTCTCCGAGTTGACTTTCCAAAAATGTAAAATTAAACTTTATTTGGTGCGGTGGAAAAACTATTTCACCCCTCGCTCCTTAACCAAACAATCAGATGCCCCGCAGCAGCTGCTTCCGCTGCCTAATCACAGCAGGAGGTCACCTGATAAGGAGGAGGGTCTAAACAAAACAAGTAAATAAACAAGTTACAATAGATATATTATTTATATAAATTTAGATCTGTAACCTTAATACATTAGCAAAAATAAATTAATCCAATTCTTAATAGGCTCCAACATCCCGGCCCCAAATTGTTAGCCTTAGCAAAGTAACAATTACAAAAATAATATTCATAGGAGCCTAGTATCTAGCAAAAACATGACAAAAATTTAATTATGATCTTTAAAAATCAATGTTCATAATCCTTTTGTCTATAAATGTTATCTAGAGCCTCTCAACATTTCTAATGCTTAAAGCAATCCATAGTAAATATTAGAAAGTCTTTTATTTCATCCTCTGCCTCCATTAAAAGACAGAGCTTATCTATTGGTCGCTGGGTAACATTGGCTTTGGTTTTAACCAAAACACTTCTAACAAAGCCTTTGGCATCTGGAAAAGTCTTCATAACACGGCCCATTGTCCATGCGCTCCTTGGTGCCAGAGTTATCCACAATAACAACGAGATCTCCAGGGCTGAAGTTCCTCTTTTTGCTGTTCCACTTGCTTCGTTCTTGCATGAGTGGGAGATACTCCCTTATCCAACGTCTCCAGAAAAGATCTGCAAGATACTGTGCTTGTCTCCATCTTCTTCTTGAATATTGATCTGTTTTTTCAAAGACTCCTGGTGGTATGGTTGCTTTCCCTTTCAGCTGGAGTAAATGGTTTGGTGTTAGTGGTTCTAAGTCATTGGGGTCATTTGACACTGAAGTTATTGGCCTGTCATTTAGGATGGCTTCTACTTCACATAGTGCTGTTGACAGCGTTTCATCGTCCAGTGTTTGTTCCTTTAGAATAGATGTGAGGGTCTTTTGATTAGACGTATTAGTCTTTCCCAGACTCCACCGTGGTGAGCCCCATAAGGAGGGTTAAAAATCCATTTTATTCCCTCTACTAAAAGAGCCTTTTGGATTTTCTGATGATTTAGCTCTCTTAATGCTTCTTGTAGTTCCTTTTGTGCTCCCACAAAGCTTGTCCCGCAGTCTGTTCTGATGCTCATCATTGATCCTCTTCTGCAGATGAATCTGCGTATAGCATTTATACACGAGTCTGTGGTTAAGAAATTGGCCATCTCCAGGTGGACAGCTCGACTCACCAGACAGGTGAATATGACTCCCCATCGTTTCACCTGAGCTCGTCCTCTTTTTACTTCAATAGGACCAAAGTAGTCAATGCCAACATGACTAAAAGGAGGTAGGTCTGGAAATAAACGGTCCTCAGGAAGGTCCGACATCTTCTGTTCACCAGGTTTTGCCTGTATGCGTCTACAGAATACACAGCTCTTGATAATTTTTCTGGCTAAAGAGTTTGCATGTGGGAGCCAGAATTTCTGCCTTAGCTTGGAGAGCATGTGGCTCCTTCCTGAATGTCCAACTTGGTGATGAATTTGTTGTAAAATGAGGTTAGATATATGTGAACCTTTAGGTAAAATAATCGGGTTTTTCTGGTGGATTGGCATTGTACTTTTATTTATCCTGCCGCCAACTCTCAAAATGCTACCATCAAGCATCGGATCCAGTTTGAGGATGGTACTTCTTGAACTCAGAGGTTTGCCTTGTTCCAAGTAAGTAAATTCACAGTCAAAGTAGCGTTTTTGTTCAAAACAAATTATAGCTTTCTCTGCATTTTGCATGTCCTCCACTGACAGGTTGTGGGTTTCATGTTGATTTTTCAGCTTTTTCATCACTCCTGAAGACAGGTGAGTTTGACTTTTTCTTTGCTGGCTTAGCAGTAGAAGATGTCTTTTCACTTTTAATATCCAGGCTACCGCCTTCTGAAGTTTGTTCCATGATGAATGATACTTGATTAGCTTGCATACTGGATGTTGATCCTCCACTATCACACTGTTGATTGT
The DNA here is from genome assembly GCF_002775205.1 of Xiphophorus maculatus. Taxonomy (NCBI): domain Eukaryota; kingdom Metazoa; phylum Chordata; class Actinopteri; order Cyprinodontiformes; family Poeciliidae; genus Xiphophorus; species Xiphophorus maculatus. The sequence goes on along the minus strand of NC_036453.1, from coordinate 16,741,311 downwards.
GATCTCCTTTCTCACCTCAGGATCGTTTGCTGGTATTTCTTCCAGACCTTCTGTGTGCCTCGGCCATGTTCTTTTTTCTCTGCTGAGATATTCCGGACCGGTCAGCCATTTTGAACTTACGAAAGATTCCACATAAAGCCCTCTTGATGCGTCGTCGGCTGGGTTGACTTTTGAACTTATGTATCTCCACTGGCTGGTGTGGGAGAGGTCATGGATTACTGCAATCCTGTTGGATACAAAAGTGTGAAATCTTTTCGTTTGATTGTGAATATATTTCAACACAGATGTACTATCTGTCCAGAAAGTTGAATCTGTAAGTGGTAATTGCAGCTCCTTCTTTAGCATTCGATCCACTTTTACAGCCAATGTTGCTGCTGTGAGTTCCAGTCTGGGTATGGTCATCTGCTTTAGAGGTGCCACTCTAGCCTTTCCAAATATAAAGCAGACATGGATTTGACCTTGGTGATTTGATAATCTGAGGTAGCTTACTGTACCATAGCCTGACTCACTTGCATCACAAAAGTGATGCAATTCAGCAGTTTCCACAGGATCAAAGTTTTCAGGCTTTATGCACCTTGCAACTTGAAAGTCATGTAGCAGATTTAATTCCTTGAGCCATCTTTGCCAAGGCTTTGCAAATTCCTGGGGAATGACATGATCCCATCCATATTTGGTTTTGCAGAGTTCTTGGAGTAATTGTTTGGCTTTCAGGACGAAAGGAGAAAGAAATCCTAATGGGTCATATACTGAACTCACTGTGGAGAGTATACCTCTTCTGGTAGCAGGTCGACTCCTGATGGTTACTTTAAAGCTGAAGGTGTCACTGAGAGTGTCCCAGTGGAGTCCAAGTGCAGACTCAACTGTTATTTGTTCTTTCAGCTTTTCTTTGTCCAGATCTAGTTCCTTAAATGATCCAGCTCTGTGATGTTCATGGATGCTTGCCAGCACTTCATGGTTGTTGCTGACCCATTTTGTTAATGTGAAACCTCCCTCACTGCATATTTTGGTGAGATCTGTGACAAGCTTCATTGCCTGATTTACTGTTGCCACTGATCGGAGGCAATCGTCCACATAAAAGTTACTTTTAATGGTTTCGATAACCTCATCAGAATAATGCTTCTGGTTGTCAGTAGCAGTTTGACGCAGAGCAAAATTAGCGATGCTTGGGGATGATACAGAGCCAAAGAGGTGAACTTTCATCCTGTAAACTTCCAGAGGTTTGTTAATGTTCCCTTCTGGCCACCACAGAAACCTCAGGACATCTCTGTCTTTTTCATCCACATAGACTTGATAAAACATTGCCTCAATGTCTGCCATTACTGCGATTGGTTCTTGGCGAAACCTTAGCAGTACCCCAATAAGGGTGTTTGTTAAATCAGGCCCTTGGAGGAGCTCCTTGTTCAGAGAGGTTCCTTGATATGAGGATGTACAGTCAAACACCACCCTCAGTTTGTGCTTTCGCTTATGGTAGACACCATGATGTGGAATGTACCAGACATGTCCATCCTCCCTGCAAAGCTGCTCAAATGGAACCTTTTCTGCATAGCCCCTTTTCAAAATGTCCTCCATAAATGATGTGTATTCTTCTGCATACATCCTATCCTTCTTAAACCTTTTCATAAGGTGCTGTGTGCGTTCCTTAACCATTTTATAGTTATCAGGCATAACTTTGTCTTTATTTCTGAAAGGAAGTGGTAGGTGATAGTGTCCATCTTTAATATACAATGAGCCAGAAGCAATCTCCATAAAACACTTATCCTCAACAGACATCTCAATTTTCTCCTCATATAAGTTCTCAGAGAAATCCTGGTTATATTGTCTGATGAGCAGATCCTTCAATTCAGTAACAGAAATTCTGTTACTTGACACTGCAATAGGCCCAGCATATTCTGCGGTACTATCAACACCAAGTGGTCCAGTTACCACCCATCCAAGTACAGTTTCCACTGCGTATGGTCCATTATCATGACTATTTATTATTTTCCATGGCTCTAATGCTCGAGGAATGTCAGTTCCAATGAGGAGTTCAATGTCTGCCTCAATTTTCTTTAAATGGACACCCCTGAGATGAGGCCACATCTCCAGATCAGCTTGTGTGATGATGTTTTCTTTTGAGACAGGTATTTTATCCTGTGTGTAAACCTTCGGCAGGTCCAAGTATGTACAGCCCTTCAAATCTCCCACCTCTAGTCCTCTAACCTCATAGGTTTCTGCAGGCTTTTCCTGTCCCATTGTTCGCAGAAGTATCTCTGTTTTGCGTCCTTTCAAATTTAGTCGGTTCATCAATCTTACAGTACAAAACGTTGCAGTGCTGCCCGGGTCAAGGAAAGCATAGGTCTGAATATATTTGTCCCCTTTTGCCTCCTTAACTCGGACGGGAACAATTGCAAGTGCACATTTTCTCCCGGCCCCGGTTGAGTCACCTGCTGAAACAAGAGCACTGCTTATGGGAGTTTCTTCAATCTCAGTTTGACTGTCCTGCTTTGAAACTTTTGCACTTTTAATATGGAGTACTGTTGGATGTCTCATTTGACAAACTTGACACATTAGTCTCCTCTTACAATTTTTGCTTAAATGACCTTTTCGTAGGCAACCAAAGCAATATCCGTGACTTCTCAAAATTCAACTTTACTATCACGTGACTCTGTTTTAAAATGCAAACAGTTAAGTTGTGTTTTCCTTCGCAAAATCCACAGTGAGGGATAATGGGACTGGGTGTGGTTTCAGGAGGTGGTGGAGGCAAAACTGATTGCTTTATAGCACATCCTGTATTCTCGGTAACTATTGATGTTGCAAAGCTGCTGTTTTTACCTCTTATTGATTTTAGTTCACCTTTGCCTCTTGGGAATGTTTTTCTGGTTGTTGTTTGGTCTTGAATGTCTCCAAACAAAGGATCCAAAAGCATGTTAGCATGATTTTCCACAAACTCAACAAGATGTTTAAATCTGACTCTCCTGCCAGTTTTCTGTTGTATTTCATAAGCTGTGGTTCGCCATCTTTCTCGCAGTTTATAAGGTAGTTTGGATGCTAGCAGCCTTAAGTTTGATGGGATTTCAAGGTCCTCTATGTACTGTAAATCTTGCATTACATTACAACATCCTCTCAAATACATTGCATATCCATACAGCATTTTTCCATCCTCAGCTTTAATTGCTGGCCAGTTCAAGGCTTTATCCAAATAAGCTCCAGAAACTTTAATTTCATTTCCAAAGTGCTCCTTTAATAGTTGTTTAGCTTCTCTGTAGCCTCTACTTCCTTCCATATGTAAGCAGCTGCGAACCAAATCTCTTGGCAAACCAGATGTAAATTGTTCTAGATAATACAGTCTGTCTTTATCATTTTTAGTCCTGTCTTCAATTAATTGTTCAAATGCATGAACAAAAGACTGGTATTTTAATGGGTTACCATCAAACACAGAAATATTTCTCGGAGGTAACAAAGACAGGTTTTGCTGGCTGACAATGAGTTCTGCTATGTCATTTTGTCTTTGAATAACAACATTAAAATTGTCATTAGCAGCAGTAACAGCCACATCTGGGTAATCTTGTACAGTTTGAGATGCATTATGATCATAAGTTGCAGCTTCAGTTTCACTTTCAGTGGGTTTCTTATTTTGAGGTTTATTCTCTGCTGTGCTTAAACTCCTGGGAGAAGATATACATCTCTCAAAAATAGTCCGTTGAAGTGGAGTTTTTGGTATAGCACCTAGCTGCATAAATTCCACATTGCCCTCTATTGACTCTGGTTCTTGATGAGAGCTATAATATTCATTCATGCCATCACCTAAAGATGGTTTCTGGTCCACCTCATCACTTTGCAAGGTCTTTAATTTAGCGGTTGATGCTGCAAGATCAGCTTCTAGCTCAATTTGCTCCATCTTTAACTTCAATTTTGCTTCCTCCATTTGCAAAGCATGTTTCTCTTTCAAGGCAGCTACTCGTGCCAGTGCAGCAGCCTGTTCTGCTTTGGCCTTTTTTAACTCTGAAGAGACTGAGGAAGATCTGGATGCTGATGATCTTATGGAAGAAGAGGATTTTGATTTCTGTGATACATTGGATATGCTGTCAGATGGTCTGATTGTTGATTGTACAATGTCTTTTTTCCATGTTTCAACATCGTTCAAAAAATAATTTAGGTTAGTTATTCGAGGCTCAAACCAGTCATCGTAATCATTTTCTTTTTCTTCCTCTGATAAGAGCTCTTGAACTAACTTATGAGCATTTCTAAACTCATCCACAGCTTCCTTAAATGCTTGCACTGATTCATTGACTGCATCAACGTTTCCTGCATCAGACATCAAAGTCTTGGTTTCATTAATCTTTCTAGTACAGGCACCCAGTCTGCCTCTGCGCGAAAGAACGCGCACCTTTAACATGTCCTCAGACGCAGGAGGAGTTTCAGGATCAGACATCGTTAATTATCACACAGACCCCTTCTCTTTCAAATAAGTTCATCAATAAAAATTCTTCTTTGCCACAGTCCTTTTTCAAAGTCAACAACTTTGCTTTCGGTAGTGATCCATAGTTTCTTTGTAGCGCAGCGGCGCTTTCATTCATAAACTTAATCAGCTGGTTTTACTCACGACCCGCTGGCTGCTTTCTTTGTTCGTCTGCGAGCGATCTCCGCTGGATCCCCCAACTTTGCGTCTTTCATCAAGTCATCAGTGAAGTTTTTCCACTTGTTACGGCTACTCTTGGATTTTAACAAAAATCAAAAATCAAAAGGTGCCAGAGTAGTTTCTAGGAGGAGGGTTTTCCGACTCATCCAAAACAAAGCACTCGCGGAAAGTTTTCTGGTGGCAAACGGTGACTTTCTTAATGTACAAAAATAACAGAAACACTCTCCGAGTTGACTTTCCAAAAAATGTAAAATTAAACTTTATTTGGTGCGGTGGAAAAACTTTCTTCTTCTTCTTCTTTTCCTTTTTTATGGCGGTTGGCAAACAACTTTTAGATGTGCATTACCGCCATCTACTGGAATGGAGTGTGGATCGGGACGCTAACTATATACACCCCCCTCAAAACAAAACCAAACAAACAAAACAATAAAATAATAATAATAATTAAAAAAAACAACAATATATATAAAATAAATAAATAAATAAAATAAATAAATAAATAAAAAATAATAATACTAATAATAATAATAAAATAACAACACTTAAATCTTTTCTATCAATTTTGTTTTCTTAAGATAATTAATTAAATAACATATCTTTAGAATTAGAAATTTTTCCCAAAATATCTTGTAAATTTAACTGTAATTTATTTTCTTGTAACCGGCAAACTAATTTCCTTCTCTCAACAGAATATTTGGTACAGAACAACAAAACATGTTTTACTGTCTCTTCTTGACCACAAAAATCACAACTTCCAGTTCGATGTTTTCCTATTTTAAATAAATTACTGTTTAACCTTGTATGTCCAAAACGCAACCTAGATATAACTGTTTCCTCTTTTCTATTTCGTCCCGTTCTCCTCACTGCACCAACTTTTCTTTGAATACTGTACAGCCATCTACCAGTTCTATCTTCCTCCCACTGTCTCTGCCATCTTTCCTTAACCTTTTGTTTAATAATAGATTTGATTTCTTCTCTGTACTAAATGGAACTAATATATCAATAACACTATATTTTGAAGCCTGTTTCGCATATTTATCAGCCAACTCATTCCCTCTTATTCCTATATGTGATGGTATCCATGTAAATATAACTAATAACCCCATTGCTTGAATTCTATATGTTATTAACTGAATTTCTAATAAAAGATCCGGTCTACTAATAGCATGATTATTTTTTAATGAATATAATGAAGAACTTGAATCAGAGCATACTATGCTTCTTAATGGACGGACTTCCTCAATCCATCCTAAAGCTAAAATAATTCCCATCATCTCTCCAGTATAAACTGATACTCCATCAGTAATTCTTTTACAGTTTTTAACTTTGAATTCTGGAACAATGAACGATACCCCATTACTGCTATTTGAGTTTTTAGATGCATCTGTAAAAACTTGGACATATCCATAGTACTTACTGTCTAAATATGATTGAACCAAATATGGATCTGAAATGTTTTCTCCTTTCCTTTTCTCCAACAAAGTTAAATCAACAACATTATTATGAAATAGAGACGGATAAACTGGTGAAAGAGGAACTGTTTGACTAATGTTTATATCAGATAAACCAAAATCTTTTACAACATTTTCTATCTCCCATCCAAAAGAATTTAATTTCTTCTTTTCTTTTTCCCAACTAGATTTTAAAATGTCTTGACATGGATGATTTCCATCATGGCCCTTTAAATTACACCAATAATTGGACTTTAACTGTAATCTTCTGAGATTAAGTGGCATCTCTCCCATTTCTATTAGCAAAGCTGACGTTGGAGTTGTTCTAACTGCTCCTGTACATAACCTCAAGGCTTGATACTGAATACTATCTAATTTTTTTAATAGTGTTTCTGATGCTGACCCAAATACAATACTTCCATAATCAAATACAGACCTTATTAACCCAGTATATATTGATTTCAATGCCTTCCTCTCAGCACCCCATTCACTTCCCACCAAACACCTCATTACATTTAAAACTCTCTTACATTTATTCACTACTTTTTGAATATGATTTTTCCAAGTAAGTTTTTCATCCAACCATAAACCCAAAAACTTAAATTCCCTTACCCTTTCTAATTCATGATTATATATTTGCAGTTTTAAATTTTCAGACACTTTCTTCCTTGTAAAAAATAAAGTCTTTGTTTTGTCTATAGAAATTTTAAATCCCCATTTAAATGACCAGTCTTCTATAATACTAATTGCTTCTTGTATCTTTTTAACAATAAACTTTAAATTTTTCCCCCTCTTCCATATTGCTCCATCATCAGCAAATAAAGAACACCCCATTCCACTTTCCAAATTGTCAAACATATCATTAATCATAATAGAAAAAAAACAAAGGACTCACTATACTTCCCTGAGGTGTACCATTCTCAACAAAAAACTTTTCTGACAATTGTTGTCCTATTCTTACTTGTATTGATCTATCTTGTAAAAAATCTTTTATCCAATAAAACATTGATCCATTAATTCCCATTTTTTTCAATTTAATTAAAAATCCATCTTTCCACATCATATCATAAGCTTTCTCTATATCAAAGAAAACAGCCACTACACTCTCCTTGTTAACTTGCCCTTTTCTGATTTCATGTTCTAAACATAATAAAGGATCCATAGTGCTTCTCCCTTTTCTAAATCCACTTTGACATTTTGATAAATATCCCCTCTTTCGGTGGAAAAACTATTTCACCCCTCGCTCCTTAACCAAACAATCAGATGCCCCGCAGCAGCTGCTTCCGCTGCCTAATCACAGCAGGAGGTCACCTGATAAGGAGGAGGGTCTAAACAAAACAAGTAAATAAACAAGTTACAATAGATATATTATTTATATAAATTTAGATCTGTAACCTTAATACATTAGCAAAAATAAATTAATCCAATTCTTAATAGGCTCCAACAGTTGCACCAGTTTAAATTGTTGCACTTCAATTGATTTAGCAATTGTTTCCAAAGTGAAGTAAATGCAATTTTGTCTTAGAGTTTAATTGTAAGAACTGGCCATAATGGCAGGGAATGTGGAAGTCTATGATGTTCATCTAAAACCTGTAATAGTTGCACCTTTGCTCAGAGTTTGGTGAAACTTAAGAAAAGGTATAGAGCGAAGATTCTTTGAAATTATGGTCAAGAAAGATTTATTGGAAAAAATATGTCTATACTAGAAAGGGACTATTTTCCCCTTTCTCCCAAACACATTCAGTAACATTCAACAAGCAGTGCGATGAGAAGAAATCAGAGGACCAATCCCTTAAAGAGTTGAATATAATTAATATGAATAAATTCAAAACGGACACTACTAACAGACTGAGGAATCAGTGTAACAAAATGAAAAGTTTTAAAGGTTTGGGGTAACATAATGGAAGCATGTTAAGAAATATGCTTGATCTTTCACCAAGGTAACAAGATCGTGGAGACTAAAGGTTTGTGGTTAGTATAGTCTTCACATTAAAACCAACGTTTTGTACATAAACACCCTTACAGAGTGTTTTTGTACAATGATTGACCCATCTCCTAAGCAAGCAGGTCACTGATGACCTCTAGTGGACAAGCGTCAAATGACAGGATTCTAAGCAATGAAATGTGATTTAATCAGGAAACCCGTCTGTCTGTCTGTCTGTCTGTCTATATATCTATATATATATAGATGTAGATATGTAGACATGTACATAGATATCTATATCTATTTACATATAGAGAGATATCTATATATTTATATAGATATATATCTATACTATATATGTATAAATATATGAGAGATTTATATATGTATAGAGAGACATATCTCTCTACTCTCTATACATAGACATATATTTATCTATATATCTATATATATAATATACATATATCTACATATCTATCTATCGATCGATCGATAGATATAGATATCTATATACATGTCTACATATCTACATCTACTGTATATATCTACAAATCTCTACATATAGAGAGGGGTAGATTTATAGATATTTAGATTGATATCATATGTAGATATATATAGATTTATATATATTTATAGACAGAGAAACATATATATATATATATATATATATATATATATATATATATATATATATATATAGAGAGAGAGAGAGAGAGAGAGAGAGAGAAATTTAGATATAGATATCTATCTTATCTATCTTTATCTGTTTATATAGATAAATTTAGATTTAGATATTTATATCTTGCCCATATATATGAGAGAGATATCTATATCCATGTCTACATATCAACATCTATATATCTACATCTCTCCCTATAAATATAGAGAGGGGTAGATTTACAGATATTTAGATTGATATCATATGTAGATATATATAGATTTATATATATTTATAGACAGAGAGACATATATATATATATATATATATATATATATATATATATATATATATATATATATATATATATATATATATATAGTATAGATATATATCTATACTATATATAGATATAAATCTATACTATATATATATGTTTAGAGAGACATATTTCTCTACTCTTTATACAGAGACATGTATATCTATATATATATAGATATATCTACATATGTAGATATCTATATATCTATATCTATATCTATCTATCTATCTTTATATATATATATATATATATATATATATATATATATATATATATATATATATATATATATATAGAGAGAGAGAGAGAGAGAGAGAGAGAGAGTTATCTATCTTTATCTATTTATATAGATAAATTTAGATTTAGATATTTATATCTTGCCCAGAAAGATAAATAGTTTTTAACATTTTTCCCAATTTGTATAGGTTTAGACTTCTAATGGCTCTTTCTGTTGCACATTGTTTACATTTTTTTCCCCAAATCTCCCTTTAATTAATAAATGTGGTTGTCTTATTTTCTGTTTAGAATTAGAAATAAAATCTTACACTGGATGAACATGAGTACTGATGTTGTTGAACGTGGGGGAAGCCGGAGCACCCGGAGTGAACCCACACCTACACGGGGAGACGTTTCCCACCGTGCAGTCCTGGCTTTTTAATATTAAAATGTCCAATTAATAACAACAGTAGCTCTTTTTTCAATTACCGCCAATCACCCAACCCACACGTGGCCCCACCTCCCTTTCAAATCTAATATACTAGAGACGTAAAGTGATGTCTATGCTGGATGGACTTTACATCTGTCTTTGAATTTGCGCAGAGATGTTGGAGATAAAGCCTTTTTGAGACGCTTCCACAGTGAAATCTTTTTTCTGGGGCTCTCTTCTTGTTCAGCGATATCGTTCTGCTGAGCTGACTCTTCTGCTACTTGAGTGTCTAATTCCTGAGATGTTGCTTGGATTACATCTTCTTTTACTGTAACCTTTATCTGTGGATTGGATGTTCTCTGTGTTTCCATTAGACCACTCTCCCCTTCTGTGGAAACTATGGGAACCTTACCTGTTACATCTCCTGAAACCTTGCCAGGTTTTGTCTGTATTTGCTCAAAAGCCGTCTGGGGGATCTCTGGTATTATTTCAAAATCAATTTTTGGTGTCTTAATGTTTTGGACTGTCTCTGTTGGTTTTATAATGGTTTCCAGTTCAGTTTTTGTTGCCATCTTTCTGTTTTTCTCACATTTAGATTTAATCAATGGCCTTTTCTCATCTGGCTGGTCCAAAATTTGTTGTGTTTCAGGGACCGTTTCGTCTTCCGTCACCTGCTGTTGTTTACCAATCACCGTTTCATTCGTATGAATCTCTGTTATGATGGTAACTGTTTGATCCCCAACTACTTCCTGTATTGAAACTTGTTCTGTGTTTTCTCCAGAAATTCTTTCATTACTGACAGCTTTCAATGCAGAATCAGCTTTCATTGCTAATTTTCTCTTGTTCTTACGTTTTGATTTCTTTGATGACCTTTTCTTCTCTTCATTATCCCCATTTTGTTGTGTTTCGGAGATGATTAGCTCTGCTGAGATTTGCTGGGGGCTAGAGATAACTGTTTCAATCATATCAATGTCATTTATGATGGCAGCTGTCTGATCCCCAACAGTTTCTGGTACAGAAACTTCTTCTTCAATGTTTTTTCCAGAAATGTTTTCTTTATTGAGGGTCTCCAGCTCAGAGGCAGCCTTTCTCTTGTTCTTATGTTTAGATTTCTTTATTGGCTTTTTCTCATCATGATGGTCCCCATTTTGTTGGGTCTCAGAGACCGTTGCTTCTTTGATCGCCTGCTCAAGTTTAGCAATGACTATTTCAATCATATCAATCTTATTTTTGAGTATAGCTTTCTGATCCGCAACCGTTCCTGGTATGGAAACTTCTAGTTGTTCACTGTTTTCTCCAGATACTTTATCAGTGTTGAGGGTCTCCGGCTCAGAGGCTGCTTTTATTGCTGACTTTCTCTTGTTCTTACATTTAGGTTTCTTTGATGGCTTTTTCTCATCTAGCTGGTCAACGTTTTTTTGTGCTGTGGAGACCGATTCTTCTTCAATGATCTGCTGTGGTTTACCAGTCACTGCTTCATTTCTATCAATCTCTATTACGATGGTAGCTGTCTGGTCCCCAACTATTTCTGGTATCGAAACTTCTTGTTCACTTTTTTCTCCAGAAATGTTTTCATTACTGATAGCTTTCAAATCAGAGGCTGCTCTCATTGCTGACTTTCTCTTGTTCCTACGGTTAGATTTCTTCTTTTTCTCATCTTGCTGGTTCCCATTTTGTTGGGTCTCAGAGACCATTTCTTTTTCAGTGATCTGCTGTACTTTAGAGATCACTGTTTCTTCTGTACGAATCTCGTTTTTAATGGTGCCTGTCTGATCCTCAACTGTTTCTGGTAGAGAAACTTCTAGTTGTTCATTGTTTTCTCCAGATACTTTATAATTATTGAGGGTCTCCAGCTCAGAGGCAGCTCTCATTGTTGACTTTCTCTTGTTCCTACGGTCAGATTTCTTTGACGGCTTTTTCTCATCTTGATGGTCCCCATTTTGTTGCATTTTAGAGACCGTCTCTTCTTCGATCGCTTCCTGTGGTTTCCCAATTTCATTTGTGTGAATATCATTTGTGCTGGTAGCTGTCTGATCCCCAATTACTTCTGGTACTGAAATGTTTTGTTTTTCACTGTTTGCTCCAGAAACCTTTTCATTACCGAGGGCCTCCTGTTCAGAGGCAGCTTTCATTGGTGACTCTCTCCTGTTCTTACTTGTAAAATTCTTGAATAGCTTGGTCTGCTGATCCTGATTCCCATTCATTTGTATTTCAGACGGCTGTTTTCGTAGCAATAAAAAGAGCTCAGTCTGCGTTGAAATTGTTTGATAATCTGGTTTGAATTGAGATCTGGCTTCTAACACATCCATCTCAGTTTGAGTTGAAATCGTGTGACGGACTGGTTTTAATTGATAGCTGTTTTCTTGTACATCCATCTCCGTTTGTGTTGAAGCAGATTGATAACTGACTGCTTTCTGCTTTGGGCTGTCTTGGTAATCGGTCTGAGTTTGAACAGAAACCATTGATTTGTTGCTTTGTTTTCTTTCTGAGAGTCTTTTCCTCATCAGATCTTTCTGCTGTTTAAGTTTAGCGTTTAGTTTCTGGTTTATGTTGAACATCTCCTCAAGCTGATTCATTAAGTATTTCTGTACTTCTATATATTCCAATTCAGACTCCTTAGATTTGACAAGACACGTACACTTTGCCTGACTTGTGTTTTCAGAAGAGTGGGGCAAATTCTGAATTTCAGGTAAACACTCTAGTTGAAGATTTTCTGCTGTTAGATTATCAAGAACCTCAGTTAAACTCTCTGTTTGGATGTTGTCCTTGGGCTTAACCGTAGATGGATATTTCTCCCCTTTTTGATCGAGCGTCTCCTGCGGTGTGAAGATGGATTCCTTTTTGGTGGCTATCTGTGTTGTAGAAATCACTGTCTTCTTGGAGTAACTTTCCTTTTTCAAGGAAGCTGCTTCATCATGTTCTGGTGCTGGTACTGAAACATTTTGTTTTTCAATATTCTCAGCTAAAAAACTTACATTTATGCGAGGTTCTGACTTGGGGAGCATCTTCCAAAATGTCTTATTTCCGGTGCTGGGCAAAGTTGCCTGATCATTTTGTTTTTCTGGCAGAGGACCATTATTGATGTCATTGTTTTCAGTAAAAAATGTAAGATCTATGCAAGCATCTGACTCTGGGAAAGATTTCCATAACAGTGGAGTCTTCTTGATGCGCTTCGTCTTTGATGTTTGTTTCTTCTCTTTTTGATTAACTTCCTTCTGGGATTTGGAGATGGATTTCTTTTCGCCGACCAGCTGTGTTGTAGAAATCACAGGTTCCTCTTTGCAAGTCTCCTTCTTTAAGGAATCTTCCTGATCACCTTCTTCTTTAGGCAGAGAAGTGTCCTGCTTTATAACATTTTCAGCACCAGACCTAGAGGGCTGTTCCTTCTCTGGAATCTCCTGCAGTACGGGGATCGATTCCTGTTTGGTATCCAGTGAAACATCTTCCATTCCAGTACTTTCAGCTGAAATCTTTAGATCAGCAGGGGCATGTTTCTCTAACCAGATTTGAAATGGTATCATTTTCTTCCTGTTGCGCCTTGTCCTTGTTGGCTGTTCCTTAGATTTAGAGGGCTGTTCCTTCTCTGCTATATCTATTGTCTCCTGCACTCCAGCGGTGGACTCTTCTTCACTGACCTGTGAATTGTTCTGCTTTTCAATACTCTCTGCAGAAATCGTTTGGTCAACAGGGACGTGTTCCTCCGACCGGGTTTTAAATGGTACCTGGTTCTTCTCATTGGACTCACTTTCTGGTGTCGGTCTGTCCTCTTTTTGATCTACTGTCTCCTGTGATTTGGAGATGGATTTGTTTTCGCCGACCAGCTGTGTTGTAGAAATCACAGGTTCCTCTTCGCAAATAACCTTCTTTAAGGAATCTTCCTGATCATCTTCTTCTTTAGGCAGAGAAGTGTCCTGCTTTATAACATCTTCAGCACCAGACCTAGAGGGCTGTTCCTTCTCTGGAATCTCCTGCAGTACGGGGATCGATTCCTGTTTGGTATCCAGTGAAACATCTTCCATTCCAGTACTTTCAGCTGAAATCTTTAGATCAGCAGGGGCATGTTTCTCTAACCAGATTTGAAATGGTATCATTTTCTTCCTGTTGCGCCTTGTCCTTGGTGGCTGTTCCTTAGACTTAGAGGGCTGTTCCTTCTCTGCTATATCTATTTTCTCCTGCACTCCAGCGGTGGACTCTTCTTCACTGACCTGTGAATTGTTCTGCTTTTCAACACTCTCTGCAGAAATCGCTTGGTCAACGGGGACGTGTTCCTCCGACTGGGTTTTAAATGGCACCTGGTTCTTCTCATTGGACTCATTCTCTGGTGTTGGTCTGTCCTCTTTTTGATCTACTGTCTCCTGTGATTTGGAGATGGATTTGTTTTCGTCGACCAGCTGTGTTGTAGAAATCACAGGTTCCTCTTCGCACATCTCCTTCTTTAAGGAATCTTCCTGATCATCTTCTTCTTTAGGCAGAGAAGTGTCCTGCTTTATAACATCTTCAGCACCAGACTTAGAGGGCTGTTCCTTCTCTGGAATCTCCTGCAGTACGGGGATCGATTCCTGTTTGGTATCCAGTGAAACATCTTCCATTCCAGTACTTTCAGCTGAAATCTTTAGATCAGCAGGGGGATGTTTCTCTAACCAGATTTGAAATGGTATCATTTTAATCTTTTTGCGCCTTATCCTTGGTGGCTGTTCCTTAGACTTAGAGGGCTGTTCCTTCTCTGCTATATCTATTTTCTCCTGCACTCCAGCGGTGGACTCTTCTTCACTGACCTGTGAATTGTTCTGCTTTTCAATATTTCCTGCAGAAATCGCCTTCTCAACGGGGACGTGTTCCTCCGACCAGGTTTTAAATGGTACCTGGTTCTTCTCATTGGACTCACTCTCTGGTGTCGGTCTGTCCCCTTTTTGATCTACTGTCTCCTGTGCTTTGGCGATGGATTCATTTTCGATCACCACTGAAGCGTCCTGCTGTTTGATCTTTTCAGCAGAAGTCTTCAGCTCCTCAGGTGCGTACTGCTCCATCCAGACTGCAAAGGACACCTTCTTCTTCTTGTTACGCTTGGGTGGCTTGGGTGGCTCTATTTCCCTTTCAACAATGTTGTTGAATGCAACCTCCTCGACTCTACTTTGGCTGGACTCCATTATAACCTTTGCTTGTTTTAGGTAGTAAGCTAAAATCACTTGTCTATAAACTCAGTAAAGATTTCACGTTAAACTTGCTGTCAATCTCCAAAGAAATGTGAACCAAACAAAGCTGAAATCTTACTGCGAACTGCTAAATAAATTCTCACGAGAAATGTATCAACAACGGCTGCTAAACGGCTGTGATGAAAGTAGATCGATGTGAGGAACTTATATAATCGCTGGTGATGTCAGAATTCTGCCTTTGGAGTTATATTGTTATGTCACATTGTGATGTCACAGTTTCCTTCGATATTCAAAGTGGGCTTGTCTGATGGATTTTTTATTAACACGGCGGATGCGCGCGCAACGTGACTGCAGAAAGAGTCAGTGGTCTTTTAAACTGTCACTGGTTGCCATAGTTACCCCCCATGTAGCAACCTAGGTTACTACAACTGTTTAAAATTGAGTGATAAAATAAATTATGCTGCCAAATTGACATTAGGAAAAGGAATACTGTATTTTACTGTATTTTCCTGCTTTTTCCTTGGTCCAATAGTGACACTTAGTGGTCAACGTATGCTTTTATTTTGAAGAACGGCATATTTCTTATTCGTGTGTTTTGGGACATGCTGCACTTCCTGTTTGGGTCTAGCTGTTTTTTTTCTGACAGAAAGTTCTTTTGCTGTAGTTCAGGTGCAGGATTCATCTATCGAGTAAATTGTTTTAACTTTCCAACAAAAATCTTTTGTTTCATTATGATAAAATATGTAATTGATATGTGGCTTAACTGATGCTAGTGCATAGAAAATAACGCCAAGTGACAATATGGGATCATTTTCCATGTGCTACGATATGTTCGATGCATTCAAGTGATGACTTTTAGAAATGTTCAGAAGTGACATTATGTCTAACACTTTCCTTAAAAGCATCATATTACTGCAGATGTCACACCAAATATTTACTCTAGAGGGCGCCGTTGCATCTATACACACTGCTGTTCTCAATTTCAGAACCTGGTCTGAAATTGGACCAACATGCATATGGTCGCATAAAACTGGAAATCTAATGGAATTATGATTTCTTACCATCTTGTCATATTGGTGGTTAGGATATTTTTTAGATAGCAGACATAAGAAAAATGTTTTTGTGCCATGTCCTGTTTTATTGTTGAAGAAATTCAGGTGTAAAAGGTCAGTTGAAGCATGGATACATTTTCCAATAATAACTAATATGAGACCTATATTTGCATAATATCATGATCCATTCGGTGTCTGGGTTTTTGGTTTGCATTTGTTTCCAAGTCGTTTTGGGTTTTAAGTTATTGTTATTTATGCCATTCCACATATAGTGCTATTCTCTGTGTTCATAATTGTTGTTTATGTCTTATCATTAATTAATTGCTTTATATTTAGCTTCTTAGTTATTTCTTGGGTTCTGTTGTGCGTCTTAGTTTTTCTCTTATGTTAAATCTGTGCTTTGATTCAGCTTCATTTGTCTCTCAGCTGCTCAGCACTCTCCTGATTAGACTTACCTGGCTTCCATATCCCTGATCACATCTCCTTTGTATTTAAGCTCTCTCATTTTCATTGATCTTTGAGTCTGTCCTCTGATTCCATGATTAAATCATCACCTTTAATTGTTTCATTTATTTATTTATTTATTTATTTTTTGTTTGTGGGTGGACCCCAACCCTCAAACATTGACTCACAGGTTGTACTAAAATGCTTCTTAACTTAAAAAATAAATAAAATAAATAAATAGGCCACTTATTTTGTATTATGCTGAATACTGAGGTTTGTAAATTAGCTAGCACATCACAAGATAGTTGAATGCATTACATTTAAACAATATTTGAATAAATTACCTCAAGAAATTCTTGCTGTCAAAAAATCTCAAATGACCCATTGCTAAATGTTCATTGCTAAAGACCAACATGGCTTCTATTATGCAAGAATGAAACTTAGTAAGTTTCAGGAAGACAGAAACCATTTGGTTGATAAACGCTATTGTGAGTGTTTATTTTTTTTTATTCATTTGAAACTGATTATCTGTTAAAGGTGTTACTAATATATGAAATAATATAAATGGGTTTCCTGATTAAATCACATTTCATTGCTTAGAATCCTGTCATTTGACGCTTGTCCACTAGAGGTCATCAGTGACCTACTCTTAAAGTTTAATTGACCAGAGAAGAAGGTGAACGTCGCTGTTCACCTTCAGAAATAAGAAAGAAAACAAGGTCGGATTAAAAACATCTTTATTTCGCTGATGCGGGAGACATATTTACATGTTTAGAGTGAACAAAGTGTCTAAGCTTTGTGTCTATATATATATATATATAGAAAGAGAGAGAGAGAGATCTAATCTAATTATTGACTGCCATCTTGTTTTCAGGCAGCGGTGTCAAAAGTCTGTATACAAGGGCTGCTGGTATCCTGCATGTTTTAGTGTTTTTTTCACTGGTTCTTCACACCCGAACCAGTTCATTAGGTCTCTGCAGAACTTTGACATGTTGAGAATGTAGTTTAAATCTGTCCTATTTCAGCAAAAACTCCTATAAAACTGGCAGGGCACCAGCCCTCCACGACTGAAGCTGCACACCAATGTCTTAAAGAATTATCCAAAACTATATTAATTGACAATGTACGTGATATTTATTTTAATGAAAGTCTTGGGAAATAATCGTACAAGTGTGCCAATTACGTCACAATAACAAATTTCTCTGTCTTTGTTTCCTACATATTTTATTGCATTTTATCAAAAACTTCAGCAGAAAAAAAGCAAATAGCAAAGGTTTTGAAAATGGGTGGTAACAGTAATATGCATATGTTCGAATGGCAAAGTCATTTAGCAAAGGCATACTGGTAAAACCCATACTGGAAAATATTTGAGCGAAAAGTTAATTAACAAAGGCTGTAAATGCCAAGCTACAATGGTGTAAAAATTATTCCAGTACCTTTTCTGACTTCACCTTACCTTATTACATCAAGTGAATATGAAGTTTGAATTTTGATTTATGCCCACATAAAAGTCAATAACATAGCAATTTGTTATTGAAAACAATAGCAATTCAAATTCAAAAGAGTTCCTACAGGTTTTTTAGATCAGAACACTTTTCCAGTTTCATCCCGTTACCAGGGTGGCAACAGATTGCATGGGTAAAATTTATCAAGGAAAATGGCCCTGAATCTTTGAATGATTGAATTTTCTCAGCTTTTCGTGATAGTCATTGCTGCTTCATTTAATATTTTCTATATAGTTTACTTGTAAATAAATTTTGAATAATATGCACAGAAGAGACAACTCAAACAAAACATAGAAACATTTTATAGCCATAAATCCAATTCTATAACACTGTGTGATCCAATCCATAAATTAAAACCATAACATCACCCATGCACAGCGTATTGTTAATCAATTTTTAATTTTATAAACAATAGACATGCTGCTGCTACATTGTTTTGGAATATGTTGCTGTTACGGCTACTCTTGGATTTTAACAAAAATCAAAAATCAAAAGGTGCCAGAGTAGTTTCTAGGAGGAGGGTTTTCCGACTCATCCAAAACAAAGCACTCGCGGAAAGTTTTCTGGTGGCAAACGGTGACTTTCTCAATGTACAAAAATAACAGAAACACTCTCCGAGTTGACTTTCCAAAAAATGTAAAATTAAACTTTATTTGGTGCGGTGGAAAAACTATTTCACCCCTCGCTCCTTAACCAAACAATCAGATGCCCCGCAGCAGCTGCTTCCGCTGCCTAATCACAGCAGGAGGTCACCTGATAAGGAGGAGGGTCTAAACAAAACAAGTAAATAAACAAGTTACAATAGATATATTATTTATATAAATTTAGATCTGTAACCTTAATACATTAGCAAAAATAAATTAATCCAATTCTTAATAGGCTCCAACATCCCGGCCCCAAATTGTTAGCCTTAGCAAAGTAACAATTACAAAAATAATATTCATAGGAGCCTAGTATCTAGCAAAAACATGACAAAAATTTAATTATGATCTTTAAAAATCAATGTTCATAATCCTTTTGTCTATAAATGTTATCTAGAGCCTCTCAACATTTCTAATGCTTAAAGCAATCCATAGTAAATATTAGAAAGTCTTTTATTTCATCCTGCTGCCTCCATTAAAAGACAGAGCTTATCTATTGGTCGCTGGGTAACATTGGCTTTGGTTTTAACCAAAACACTTCTAACAAAGCCTTTGGCATCTGGAAAAGTCTTCATAACACGGCCCATTGTCCATGCGCTCCTTGGTGCCGAGTTATCCACAATAACAACGAGATCTCCAGGGCTGAAGTTCCTCTTTTTGCTGTTCCACTTGCTTCGTTCTTGCATGAGTGGGAGATACTCCCTTATCCAACGTCTCCAGAAAAGATCTGCAAGATACTGTGCTTGTCTCCATCTTCTTCTTGAATATTGATCTGTTTTTTCAAAGACTCCTGGTGGTATGGTTGCTTTCCCTTTCAGCTGGAGTAAATGGTTTGGTGTTAGTGGTTCTAAGTCATTGGGGTCATTTGACACTGAAGTTATTGGCCTGTCATTTAGGATGGCTTCTACTTCACATAGTGCTGTTGACAGCGTTTCATCGTCCAGTGTTTGTTCCTTTAGAATAGATGTGAGGGTCTTTTTGATTAGACGTATTAGTCTTTCCCAGACTCCACCGTGGTGAGCCCCATAAGGAGGGTTAAAAATCCATTTTATTCCCTCTACTAAAAGAGCCTTTTGGATTTTCTGATGATTTAGCTCTCTTAATGCTTCTTGTAGTTCCTTTTGTGCTCCCACAAAGCTTGTCCCGCAGTCTGTTCTGATGCTCATCATTGATCCTCTTCTGCAGATGAATCTGCGTATAGCATTTATACACGAGTCTGTGGTTAAGAAATTGGCCATCTCCAGGTGGACAGCTCGACTCACCAGACAGGTGAATATGACTCCCCATCGTTTCACCTGAGCTCGTCCTCTTTTTACTTCAATAGGACCAAAGTAGTCAATGCCAACATGACTAAAAGGAGGTAGGTCTGGAAATAAACGGTCCTCAGGAAGGTCCGACATCTTCTGTTCACCAGGTTTTGCCTGTATGCGTCTACAGAATACACAGCTCTTGATAATTTTTCTGGCTAAAGAGTTTGCATGTGGGAGCCAGAATTTCTGCCTTAGCTTGGAGAGCATGTGGCTCCTTCCTGAATGTCCAACTTGGTGATGAATTTGTTGTAAAATGAGGTTAGATATATGTGAACCTTTAGGTAAAATAATCGGGTTTTTCTGGTGGATTGGCATTGTACTTTTATTTATCCTGCCGCCAACTCTCAAAATGCTACCATCAAGCATCGGATCCAGTTTGAGGATGGTACTTCTTGAACTCAGAGGTTTGCCTTGTTCCAAGTAAGTAAATTCACAGTCAAAGTAGCGTTTTTGTTCAAAACAAATTATAGCTTTCTCTGCATTTTGCATGTCCTCCACTGACAGGTTGTGGGTTTCATGTTGATTTTTCAGCTTTTTCATCACTCCTGAAGACAGGTGAGTTTGACTTTTTCTTTGCTGGCTTAGCAGTAGAAGATGTCTTTTCACTTTTAATATCCAGGCTACCGCCTTCTGAAGTTTGTTCCATGATGAATGATACTTGATTAGCTTGCATACTGGATGTTGATCCTCCACTATCACACTGTTGATTGTGATCTCCTTTCTCACCTCAGGATCGTTTGCTGGTATTTCTTCCAGACCTTCTGTGTGCCTCGGCCATGTTCTTTTTTCTCTGCTGAGATATTCCGGACCGGTCAGCCATTTTGAACTTACGAAAGATTCCACATAAAGCCCTCTTGATGCGTCGTCGGCTGGGTTGACTTTTGAACTTATGTATCTCCACTGGCTGGTGTGGGAGAGGTCATGGATTACTGCAATCCTGTTGGATACAAAAGTGTGAAATCTTTTCGTTTGATTGTGAATATATTTCAACACAGATGTACTATCTGTCCAGAAAGTTGAATCTGTAAGTGGTAATTGCAGCTCCTTCTTTAGCATTCGATCCACTTTTACAGCCAATGTTGCTGCTGTGAGTTCCAGTCTGGGTATGGTCATCTGCTTTAGAGGTGCCACTCTAGCCTTTCCAAATATAAAGCAGACATGGATTTGACCTTGGTGATTTGATAATCTGAGGTAGCTTACTGTACCATAGCCTGACTCACTTGCATCACAAAAGTGATGCAATTCAGCAGTTTCCACAGGATCAAAGTTTTCAGGCTTTATGCACCTTGCAACTTGAAAGTCATGTAGCAGATTTAATTCCTTGAGCCATCTTTGCCAAGGCTTTGCAAATTCCTGGGGAATGACATGATCCCATCCATATTTGGTTTTGCAGAGTTCTTGGAGTAATTGTTTGGCTTTCAGGACGAAAGGAGAAAGAAATCCTAATGGGTCATATACTGAACTCACTGTGGAGAGTATACCTCTTCTGGTAGCAGGTCGACTCCTGATGGTTACTTTAAAGCTGAAGGTGTCACTGAGAGTGTCCCAGTGGAGTCCAAGTGCAGACTCAACTGTTATTTGTTCTTTCAGCTTTTCTTTGTCCAGATCTAGTTCCTTAAATGATCCAGCTCTGTGATGTTCATGGATGCTTGCCAGCACTTCATGGTTGTTGCTGACCCATTTTGTTAATGTGAAACCTCCCTCACTGCATATTTTGGTGAGATCTGTGACAAGCTTCATTGCCTGATTTACTGTTGCCACTGATCGGAGGCAATCGTCCACATAAAAGTTACTTTTAATGGTTTCGATAACCTCATCAGAATAATGCTTCTGGTTGTCAGTAGCAGTTTGACGCAGAGCAAAATTAGCGATGCTTGGGGATGATACAGAGCCAAAGAGGTGAACTTTCATCCTGTAAACTTCCAGAGGTTTGTTAATGTTCCCTTCTGGCCACCACAGAAACCTCAGGACATCTCTGTCTTTTTCATCCACATAGACTTGATAAAACATTGCCTCAATGTCTGCCATTACTGCGATTGGTTCTTGGCGAAACCTTAGCAGTACCCCAATAAGGGTGTTTGTTAAATCAGGCCCTTGGAGGAGCTCCTTGTTCAGAGAGGTTCCTTGATATGAGGATGTACAGTCAAACACCACCCTCAGTTTGTGCTTTCGCTTATGGTAGACACCATGATGTGGAATGTACCAGACATGTCCATCCTCCCTGCAAAGCTGCTCAAATGGAACCTTTTCTGCATAGCCCCTTTTCAAAATGTCCTCCATAAATGATGTGTATTCTTCTGCATACATCCTATCCTTCTTAAACCTTTTCATAAGGTGCTGTGTGCGTTCCTTAACCATTTTATAGTTATCAGGCATAACTTTGTCTTTATTTCTGAAAGGAAGTGGTAGGTGATAGTGTCCATCTTTAATATACAATGAGCCAGAAGCAATCTCCATAAAACACTTATCCTCAACAGACATCTCAATTTTCTCCTCATATAAGTTCTCAGAGAAATCCTGGTTATATTGTCTGATGAGCAGATCCTTCAATTCAGTAACAGAAATTCTGTTACTTGACACTGCAATAGGCCCAGCATATTCTGCGGTACTATCAACACCAAGTGGTCCAGTTACCACCCATCCAAGTACAGTTTCCACTGCGTATGGTCCATTATCATGACTATTTATTATTTTCCATGGCTCTAATGCTCGAGGAATGTCAGTTCCAATGAGGAGTTCAATGTCTGCCTCAATTTTCTTTAAATGGACACCCCTGAGATGAGGCCACATCTCCAGATCAGCTTGTGTGATGATGTTTTCTTTTGAGACAGGTATTTTATCCTGTGTGTAAACCTTCGGCAGGTCCAAGTATGTACAGCCCTTCAAATCTCCCACCTCTAGTCCTCTAACCTCATAGGTTTCTGCAGGCTTTTCCTGTCCCATTGTTCGCAGAAGTATCTTTGTTTTGCGTCCTTTCAAATTTAGTCGGTTCATCAATCTTACAGTACAAAACGTTGCAGTGCTGCCCGGGTCAAGGAAAGCATAGGTCTGAATATATTTGTCCCCTTTTGCCTCCTTAACTCGGACGGGAACAATTGCAAGTGCACATTTTCTCCCGGCCCCGGTTGAGTCACCTGCTGAAACAAGAGCACTGCTTATGGGAGTTTCTTCAATCTCAGTTTGACTGTCCTGCTTTGAAACTTTTGCACTTTTAATATGGAGTACTGTTGGATGTCTCATTTGACAAACTTGACACATTAGTCTCCTCTTACAATTTTTGCTTAAATGACCTTTTCGTAGGCAACCAAAGCAATATCCGTGACTTCTCAAAAATTCAACTTTACTATCACGTGACTCTGTTTTAAAATGCAAACAGTTAAGTTGTGTTTTCCTTCGCAAAATCCACAGTGAGGGATAATGGGACTGGGTGTGGTTTCAGGAGGTGGTGGAGGCAAAACTGATTGCTTTATAGCACATCCTGTATTCTCGGTAACTATTGATGTTGCAAAGCTGCTGTTTTTACCTCTTATTGATTTTAGTTCACCTTTGCCTCTTGGGAATGTTTTTCTGGTTGTTGTTTGGTCTTGAATGTCTCCAAACAAAGGATCCAAAAGCATGTTAGCATGATTTTCCACAAACTCAACAAGATGTTTAAATCTGACTCTCCTGCCAGTTTTCTGTTGTATTTCATAAGCTGTGGTTCGCCATCTTTCTCGCAGTTTATAAGGTAGTTTGGATGCTAGCAGCCTTAAGTTTGATGGGATTTCAAGGTCCTCTATGTACTGTAAATCTTGCATTACATTACAACATCCTCTCAAATACATTGCATATCCATACAGCATTTTTCCATCCTCAGCTTTAATTGCTGGCCAGTTCAAGGCTTTATCCAAATAAGCTCCAGAAACTTTAATTTCATTTCCAAAGTGCTCCTTTAATAGTTGTTTAGCTTCTCTGTAGCCTCTACTTCCTTCCATATGTAAGCAGCTGCGAACCAAATCTCTTGGCAAACCAGATGTAAATTGTTCTAGATAATACAGTCTGTCTTTATCATTTTTAGTCCTGTCTTCAATTAATTGTTCAAATGCATGAACAAAAGACTGGTATTTTAATGGGTTACCATCAAACACAGAAATATTTCTCGGAGGTAACAAAGACAGGTTTTGCTGGCTGACAATGAGTTCTGCTATGTCATTTTGTCTTTGAATAACAACATTAAAATTGTCATTAGCAGCAGTAACAGCCACATCTGGGTAATCTTGTACAGTTTGAGATGCATTATGATCATAAGTTGCAGCTTCAGTTTCACTTTCAGTGGGTTTCTTATTTTGAGGTTTATTCTCTGCTGTGCTTAAACTCCTGGGAGAAGATATACATCTCTCAAAAATAGTCCGTTGAAGTGGAGTTTTTGGTATAGCACCTAGCTGCATAAATTCCACATTGCCCTCTATTGACTCTGGTTCTTGATGAGAGCTATAATATTCATTCATGCCATCACCTAAAGATGGTTTCTGGTCCACCTCATCACTTTGCAAGGTCTTTAATTTAGCGGTTGATGCTGCAAGATCAGCTTCTAGCTCAATTTGCTCCATCTTTAACTTCAATTTTGCTTCCTCCATTTGCAAAGCATGTTTCTCTTTCAAGGCAGCTACTCGTGCCAGTGCAGCAGCCTGTTCTGCTTTGGCCTTTTTTAACTCTGAAGAGACTGAGGAAGATCTGGATGCTGATGATCTTATGGAAGAAGAGGATTTTGATTTCTGTGATACATTGGATATGCTGTCAGATGGTCTGATTGTTGATTGTACAATGTCTTTTTTCCATGTTTCAACATCGTTCAAAAAATAATTTAGGTTAGTTATTCGAGGCTCAAACCAGTCATCGTAATCATTTTCTTTTTCTTCCTCTGATAAGAGCTCTTGAACTAACTTATGAGCATTTCTAAACTCATCCACAGCTTCCTTAAATGCTTGCACTGATTCATTGACTGCATCAACGTTTCCTGCATCAGACATCAAAGTCTTGGTTTCATTAATCTTTCTAGTACAGGCACCCAGTCTGCCTCTGCGCGAAAGAACGCGCACCTTTAACATGTCCTCAGACGCAGGAGGAGTTTCAGGATCAGACATCGTTAATTATCACACAGACCCCTTCTCTTTCAAATAAGTTCATCAATAAAAATTCTTCTTTGCCACAGTCCTTTTTCAAAGTCAACAACTTTGCTTTCGGTAGTGATCCATAGTTTCTTTGTAGCGCAGCGGCGCTTTCATTCATAAACTTAATCAGCTGGTTTTACTCACGACCCGCTGGCTGCTTTCTTTGTTCGTCTGCGAGCGATCTCCGCTGGATCCCCCAACTTTGCGTCTTTCATCAAGTCATCAGTGAAGTTTTTCCACTTGTTACGGCTACTCTTGGATTTGAACAAAAATCAAAAATCAAAAGGTGCCAGAGTAGTTTCTAGGAGGAGGGTTTTCCGACTCATCCAAAACAAAGCACTCGCGGAAAGTTTTCTGGTGGCAAACGGTGACTTTCTTAATGTACAAAAATAACAGAAACACTCTCCGAGTTGACTTTCCAAAAAATGTAAAATTAAACTTTATTTGGTGCGGTGGAAAAACTTTCTTCTTCTTCTTCTTTTCCTTTTTTATGGCGGTTGGCAAACAACTTTTAGATGTGCATTACCGCCATCTACTGGAATGGAGTGTGGATCGGGACGCTAACTATATACACCCCCCTCAAAACAAAACCAAACAAACAAAACAATAAAATAATAATAATAATTAAAAAAAACAACAATATATATAAAATAAATAAATAAATAAAATAAATAAATAAATAAAAAATAATAATACTAATAATAATAATAAAATAGCAACACTTAAATCTTTTCTATCAATTTTGTTTTCTTAAGATAATTAATTAAATAACTTATATCTTTAGAATTAGAAATTTTTCCCAAAATATCTTGTAAATTTAACTGTAATTTATTTTCTTGTAACCGGCAAACTAATTTCCTTCTCTCAACAGAATATTTGGTACAGAACAACAAAACATGTTTTACTGTCTCTTCTTGACCACAAAAATCACAACTTCCAGTTCGATGTTTTCCTATTTTAAATAAATTACTGTTTAACCTTGTATGTCCAAAACGCAACCTAGATATAACTGTTTCCTCTTTTCTATTTCGTCCCGTTCTCATTGCACCAACTTTTCTTTGAATACTGTACAGCCATCTACCAGTTCTATCTTCCTCCCACTGTCTCTGCCATCTTTCCTTAACCTTTTGTTTAATAATAGATTTGATTTCTTCTCTACTAAATGGAACTAATATATCAATAACACTATATTTTGAAGCTTGTTTCGCATATTTATCAGCCAACTCATTCCCTCTTATTCCTATATGTGATGGTATCCATGTAAATATAACTAATAACCCCATTGCTTGAATTCTATATGTTATTAACTGAATTTCTAATAAAAGATCCGGTCTACTAATAGCATGATTATTTTTTAATGAATATAATGAAGAACTTGAATCAGAGCATACTATGCTTCTTAATGGACGGACTTCCTCAATCCATCCTAAAGCTAAAATAATTCCCATCATCTCTCCAGTATAAACTGATACTCCATCAGTAATTCTTTTACAGTTTTTAACTTTGAATTCTGGAACAATGAACGATACCCCATTACTGCTATTTGAGTTTTTAGATGCATCTGTAAAAACTTGGACATATCCATAGTACTTACTGTCTAAATATGATTGAACCAAATATGGATCTGAAATGTTTTCTCCTTTCCTTTTCTCCAACAAAGTTAAATCAACAACATTATTATGAAATAGAGACGGATAAACTGGTGAAAGAGGAACTGTTTGACTAATGTTTATATCAGATAAACCAAAATCTTTTACAACATTTTCTATCTCCCATCCAAAAGAATTTAATTTCTTCTTTTCTTTTTCCCAACTAGATTTTAAAATGTCTTGACATGGATGATTTCCATCATGGCCCTTTAAATTACACCAATAATTGGACTTTAACTGTAATCTTCTGAGATTAAGTGGCATCTCTCCCATTTCTATTAGCAAAGCTGACGTTGGAGTTGTTCTAACTGCTCCTGTACATAACCTCAAGGCTTGATACTGAATACTATCTAATTTTTTTAATAGTGTTTCTGATGCTGACCCAAATACAATACTTCCATAATCAAATACAGACCTTATTAACCCAGTATATATTGATTTCAATGCCTTCCTCTCAGCACCCCATTCACTTCCCACCAAACACCTCATTACATTTAAAACTCTCTTACATTTATTCACTACTTTTTGAATATGATTTTTCCAAGTAAGTTTTTCATCCAACCATAAACCCAAAAACTTAAATTCCCTTACCCTTTCTAATTCATGATTATATATTTGCAGTTTTAAATTTTCAGACACTTTCTTCCTTGTAAAAAATAAAGTCTTTGTTTTGTCTATAGAAATTTTAAATCCCCATTTAAATGACCAGTCTTCTATAATACTAATTGCTTCTTGTATCTTTTTAACAATAAACTTTAAATTTTTCCCCCTCTTCCATATTGCTCCATCATCAGCAAATAAAGAACACCCCATTCCACTTTCCAAATTGTCAAACATATCATTAATCATAATAGAAAAAAAACAAAGGACTCACTATACTTCCCTGAGGTGTACCATTCTCAACAAAAAACTTTTCTGACAATTGTTGTCCTATTCTTACTTGTATTGATCTATCTTGTAAAAAATCTTTTATCCAATAAAACATTGATCCATTAATTCCCATTTTTTTCAATTTAATTAAAAATCCATCTTTCCACATCATATCATAAGCTTTCTCTATATCAAAGAAAACAGCCACTACACTCTCCTTGTTAACTTGCCCTTTTCTGATTTCATGTTCTAAACATAATAAAGGATCCATAGTGCTTCTCCCTTTTCTAAATCCACTTTGACATTTTGATAAATATCCCCTCTTTCGGTGGAAAAACTATTTCACCCCTCGCTCCTTAACCAAACAATCAGATGCCCCGCAGCAGCTGCTTCCGCTGCCTAATCACAGCAGGAGGTCACCTGATAAGGAGGAGGGTCTAAACAAAACAAGTAAATAAACAAGTTACAATAGATATATTATTTATATAAATTTAGATCTGTAACCTTAATACATTAGCAAAAATAAATTAATCCAATCCTTAATAGGCTCCAACAGTTGCACCAGTTTAAATTGTTGCACTTCAATTGATTTAGCAATTGTTTCCAAAGTGAAGTAAATGCAATTTTGTCTTAGAGTTTAATTGTAAGAACTGGCCATAATGGCAGGGAATGTGGAAGTCTATGATGTTCATCTAAAACCTGTAATAGTTGCACCTTTGCTCAGAGTTTGGTGAAACTTAACAAAAGGTATAGAGCAAAGATTCTTTGAAATTATGGTCAAGAAAGATTTATTGGAAAAAATATGTCTATACTAGAAAGGGACTATTTTCCCCTTTCTCCCAAACACATTCAGTAACATTCAACAAGCAGTGCGATGAGAAGAAATCAGAGGACCAATCCCTTAAAGAGTTGAATATAATTAATGTGAATAAATTCAAAATGGACACTACTAACAGACTGAGGAATCAGTGTAACAAAATGAAAAGTTTTAAAGGTTTGGGGTAACATAATGGAAGCATGTTAAGAAATATGCTTGATCTTTCACCAAGGTAACAAGATCGTGGAGACTAAAGGTTTGTGGTTAGTATAGTCTTCACATTAAAACCAACGTTTTGTACATAAACACCCTTATAGAGTGTTTATGTACAATGATTGACCCATCTCCTAAGCAAATTTTCGTTAAAAATTCAAAGACATCATTTTAGAATTTACCCAGACATCTTGAAAAATGTGGTGACAAATTTAAAGATGAGAAGATGTTGTCATGAGGACAACTAGTGATATAGGTGTAGAGGAAAAACTTATTATGACTTATCAAAATATACACCCAGCTGATGTTGATTACCGCACCAGTCAGACCCGCTGCAGCAACCAGCGTTTAAACTAAGACAGAACTGAGAGTCAGTCCCAAAGTGAGATGAAGTGGATTATGATGATGATGATGATGATGAATATGTCCCATTGCATGTCTAATCTGATGAGTCATCAGAAATCTCCACATTAATGGTTCTGTTTATTCGTCCCTCTTGAGTCTAACGCAGGGGTCTGCAACTGTTACAATGCAGTTATATCTCTGGAGAAATGCGTAGGAAATGTGGTCATTTTTAAATAACCGCTATTTTATTTCTAATTTGAGGCTCAACTTTTTGATCCAATTTGAATAACAAACTAAATTTTACTGAATTGTTTGGGAACTGGGACTGAGTTTACTTTTTTTTTTTTTATTATTGTAAAGTGCTTTGAGTTGGTGCTGTATAAAGAAGCTGAACTGACTCACACAAAGCTGCATGGCGGCACAGTTGTTGACACTTTTTAATTGCATGAGGGCATGGAGCTGGCATGTTATTCCCATCTGTGTTTCGGTTCCTCCCAACGTCCAAAAACCTGAAAATGCTTTGGCGTTCAAAAAATAAAAAATAAAAAAAGTTTTTTCAATATAAGGGTTGACGAAATCTTTGTTTCGTTGAGAGCAGCCCCAGAGCCCGGAGCTGCTGTCAGGATCCGGAAACATTGGGACCTTAGTCCAGAAGAGAAAGATCTCTACTTTCAAATTGTACGTTTTATTTTAACTGGGCTGTTTTTGTTGTAAGGAATCTGGGTAAAGGATGAAAAACTAACTAATGTTTGTTTGTTGTACACCGGCTTTAAACAATCTCTCTGATGAAATCTATTGTTCAGTCAAAGTTCTCCACTCCTTGGCTTTTATGTTCCTCCTTTACTACGTCATAAAAAAGATTCATTTATTTATTTATTTTTTACAGTCATTAGCATCTACCTACATTTTCTACAGTTTTCAGATTAAAAATAAATAAATAAACGTATACATTGGCGCCTCGCCAAAAGTTATATGAAACTTAAAATTTGTTTGTGTGATGAATTTTATTTAAGTTTGAAACTATATAATATTTCTTTTCTTTTTTCTTCATGTGAAACTCTTGTTGTGATTGTGTTTATTTCTATATGCTACATATAATTAAATAAGATGTTGCTCATGACAAGGCTTGTATTAGGTTGATAAGTACAGAATAATAAACAATATTTCATGTTGGAGTGACGCTTCCTTTAACAAGTGAATATAGGTGAAAAGCTTAGACACTTTGTTCACTCTAAACATGTAAATATGTCTCCCGCATCAGCGAAATAAAGATGTTTTTAATCCGACCTTGTTTTCTTTCTTAATTCTGAAGGTGAACAGCGACGTTCACCTTCTTCTCTGGTCAATTAAACTTTAAGAGTAGGTCACTGATGACCTCTAGTGGACAAGCGTCAAATGACAGGATTCTAAGCAATGAAATGTGATTTAATCAGGAAACCCGTCTGTCTGTCTGTCTGTCTATATATCTATATATATATAGATGTAGATATGTAGACATGTACATAGATATCTATATCTATTTACATATAGAGAGAGATCTATGTATCTATATAGATATATATCTATACTATATATGTATAAATATATGAGAGATTTATATATGTATAGAGAGACATATCTCTCTACTCTCTATACATAGACATATATTTATCTATATATCTATATATATAATATACATATATCTACATATCTATCTATCGATCGATCGATAGATATAGATATCTATATACATGTCTACATATCTACATCTACTGTATATATTTACAACTCTACATATAGAGAGGGGTAGATTTATAGATATTTAGATTGATATCATATGTAGATATATATAGATTTATATATATTTATAGACAGAGAAACATATATATATATATATATATATATATATATATATATATATAGAGAGAGAGAGAGAGAGAGAGAGAGAGAGAAATTTAGATATAGATATCTATCTTATCTATCTTTATCTGTTTATATAGATAAATTTAGATTTAGATATTTATATCTTGCCCATATATATGAGAGAGATATCTATATCCATGTCTACATATCAACATCTATATATCTACATCTCTCCCTATAAATATAGAGAGGGGTAGATTTACAGATATTTAGATTGATATCATATGTAGATATATATAGATTTATATATATTTATAGACAGAGAGACATATATATATATATATATATATATATATATATATATATATATATATATATATATATATATATATATATATATATATATATATAGTATAGATATATATCTATACTATATATAGATATAAATCTATACTATATATATATATATGAGAGAGAGATTTATATATGTTTAGAGAGACATATTTCTCTACTCTTTATACAGAGACATGTATATCTATATATATATAGATATATCTACATATGTAGATATCTATATATCTATATCTATATCTATCTATCTTTATATATATATATATATATATATATATATATATATATATATATAGAGAGAGAGAGAGAGAGAGAGAGAGAGTTATCTATCTTTATCTATTTATATAGATAAATTTAGATTTAGATATTTATATCTTGCCCAGAAAGATAAATAGTTTTTAACATTTTTCCCAATTTGTATAGGTTTAGACTTCTAATAGGCTCTTTCTGTTGCACATTGTTTACATTTTTTTCCCCAAATCTCCCTTTAATTAATAAATGTGGTTGTCTTATTTTCTGTTTAGAATTAGAAATAAAATCTTACACTGGATGAACATGAGTACTGATGTTGTTGAACGTGGGGGAAGCCGGAGCACCCGGAGTGAACCCACACCTACACGGGGAGACGTTTCCCACCGTGCAGTCCTGGCTTTTTAATATTAAAATGTCCAATTAATAACAACAGTAGCTCTTTTTTCAATTACCGCCAATCACCCAACCCACACGTGGCCCCACCTCCCTTTCAAATCTAATATACTAGAGACGTAAAGTGATGTCTATGCTGGATGGACTTTACATCTGTCTTTGAATTTGCGCAGAGATGTTGGAGATAAAGCCTTTTTGAGACGCTTCCACAGTGAAATCTTTTTTCTGGGGCTCTCTTCTTGTTCAGCGATATCGTTCTGCTGAGCTGACTCTTCTGCTACTTGAGTGTCTAATTCCTGAGATGTTGCTTGGATTACATCTTCTTTTACTGTAACCTTTATCTGTAGATTGGATGTTCTCTGTGTTTCCATTAGACCACTCTCCCCTTCTGTGGAAACTATGGGAACCTTACCTGTTACATCTCCTGAAACCTTGCCAGGTTTTGTCTGTATTTGCTCAAAAGCCGTCTGGGGGATCTCTGGTATTATTTCAAAATCAATTTTTGGTGTCTTAATGTTTTGGACTGTCTCTGTTGGTTTTATAATGGTTTCCAGTTCAGTTTTTGTTGCCATCTTTCTGTTTTTCTCACATTTAGATTTAATCAATGGCCTTGTCTCATCTGGCTGGTCCAAAATTTGTTGTGTTTCAGGGACCGTTTCGTCTTCCGTCACCTGCTGTTGTTTACCAATCACCGTTTCATTCGTATGAATCTCTGTTATGATGGTAACTGTTTGATCCCCAACTACTTCCTGTATTGAAACTTGTTCTGTGTTTTCTCCAGAAATTATTTCATTACTGACAGCTTTCAATGCAGAATCAGCTTTCATTGCTAATTTTCTCTTGTTTTTACGTTTTGATTTCTTTGATGACCTTTTCTTCTCTTCATTATCCCCATTTTGTTGTGTTTCGGAGATGATTAGCTCTGCTGAGATTTGCTGGGGGCTAGAGATAACTGTTTCAATCATATCAATGTCATTTATGATGGCAGCTGTCTGATCCCCAACAGTTTCTGGTACAGAAACTTCTTCTTCAATGTTTTTTCCAGAAATGTTTTCTTTATTGAGGGTCTCCAGCTCAGAGGCAGCCTTTCTCTTGTTCTTATGTTTAGATTTCTTTATTGGCTTTTTCTCATCATGATGGTCCCCATTTTGTTGGGTCTCAGAGACCGTTGCTTCTTTGATCGCCTGCTCAAGTTTAGCAATGACTATTTCAATCATATCAATCTCATTTTTGAGTATAGCTTTCTGATCCGCAACCGTTCCTGGTATGGAAACTTCTAGTTGTTCACTGTTTTCTCCAGATTCTTTATCAGTGTTGAGGGTCTCCGGCTCAGAGGCTGCTTTTATTGCTGACTTTCTCTTGTTCTTACATTTAGGTTTCTTTGATGGCTTTTTCTCATCTAGCTGGTCAAAGTTTTTTTGTGCTGTGGAGACCGATTCTTCTTCAATGATCTGCTGTGGTTTACCAGTCACTGCTTCATTTCTATCAATCTCTATTACGATGGTAGCTGTCTGGTCCCCAACTATTTCTGGTATCGAAACTTCTTGTTCACTTTTTTCTCCAGAAATGTTTTCATTACTGATAGCTTTCAAATCAGAGGCTGCTCTCATTGCTGACTTTCTCTTGTTCCTACGGTTAGATTTCTTCTTTTTCTCATCTTGCTGGTTCCCATTTTGTTGAGTCTCAGAGACCATTTCTTTTTCAGTGATCTGCTGTACTTTAGAGATCACTGTTTCTTCTGTACGAATCTCGTTTTTAATGGTGCCTGTCTGATCCTCAACTGTTTCTGGTAGAGAAACTTCTAGTTGTTCATTGTTTTCTCCAGATACTTTATAATTATTGAGGGTCTCCAGCTCAGAGGCAGCTCTCATTGTTGACTTTCTCTTGTTCCTACGGTCAGATTTCTTTGACGGCTTTTTCTCATCTTGATGGTCCCCATTTTGTTGCATTTTAGAGACCGTCTCTTCTTCGATCGCCTCCTGTGGTTTCCCAATTTCATTTGTGTGAATATCATTTGTGCTGGTAGCTGTCTGATCCCCAATT
The DNA here is from genome assembly GCF_002775205.1 of Xiphophorus maculatus. Lineage (NCBI taxonomy): Eukaryota > Metazoa > Chordata > Actinopteri > Cyprinodontiformes > Poeciliidae > Xiphophorus > Xiphophorus maculatus. The sequence continues at coordinate 16,707,662 of NC_036453.1, read as the reverse complement.
ACTTCTGGTACTGAAATGTTTTGTTTTTCACTGTTTGCTCCAGAAACCTTTTCATTACCGAGGGCCTCCTGTTCAGAGGCAGCTTTCATTGGTGACTCTCTCCTGTTCTTACTTGTAAAATTCTTGAATAGCTTGGTCTGCTGATCCTGATTCCCATTCATTTGTATTTCAGACGGCTGTTTTCTTAGCAATAAAAAGAGCTCAGTCTGCGTTGAAATTGTTTGATAATCTGGTTTGAATTGAGATCTGGCTTCTAACACATCCATCTCAGTTTGAGTTGAAATCGTGTGACGGACTGGTTTTAATTGATAGCTGTTTTCTTGTACATCCATCTCCGTTTGTATTGAAGCAGAACTGACTGCTTTCTGCTTTGGGCTGTCTTGGTAATCGGTCTGAGTTTGAACAGAAACCATTGATTTGTTGCTTTGTTTTCTTTCTGAGAGTCTTTTCCTCATCAGATCTTTCTGCTGTTTAAGTTTAGCGTTTAGTTTCTGGTTTATGTTGAACATCTCCTCAAGCTGATTCATTAAGTATTTCTGTACTTCTATATATTCCAATTCAGACTCCTTAGATTTGACAAGACACGTACACTTTGCCTGACTTGTGTTTTCAGAAGAGTGGGGCAAATTCTGAATTTCAGGTAAACACTCTAGTTGAAGATTTTCTGCTGTTAGATTATCAAGAACCTCAGTTAAACTCTCTGTTTGGATGTTGTCCTTGGGCTTAACCGTAGATGGATATTTCTCCCCTTTTTGATCGAGCGTCTCCTGCGGTGTGAAGATGGATTCCTTTTTGGTGGCTATCTGTGTTGTAGAAATCACTGTCTTCTTGGAGTAACTTTCCTTTTTCAAGGAAGCTGCTTCATCATGTTCTGGTGCTGGTATTGAAACATTTTGTTTTTCAATATTCTCAGCTAAAAAACTTACATTTATGCGAGGTTCTGACTTGGGGAGCATCTTCCAAAATGTCTTATTTCCGGTGCTGGGCAAAGTTGCCTGATCATTTTGTTTTTCTGGCAGAGGACCATTATTGATGTCATTGTTTTCAGTAAAAAATGTAAGATCAATGCAAGCATCTGACTCTGGGAAAGATTTCCATAACAGTGGAGTCTTCTTGATGCGCTTCGTCTTTGATGTTTGTTTCTTCTCTTTTTGATTAACTTCCTTCTGGGATTTGGAGATGGATTTCTTTTCGCCGACCAGCTGTGTTGTAGAAATCACAGGTTCCTCTTTGCAAGTCTCCTTCTTTAAGGAATCTTCCTGATCACCTTCTTCTTTAGGCAGAGAAGTGTCCTGCTTTATAACATCTTCAGCACCAGACTTAGAGGGCTGTTCCTTCTCTGGAATCTCCTGCAGTACGGGGATCGATTCCTGTTTGGTATCCAGTGAAACATCTTCCATTCCAGTACTTTCAGCTGAACTCTTTAGATCAGCAGGGGCATGTTTCTCTAACCAGATTTGAAATGGTATCATTTTCTTCCTGTTGCGCCTTGTCCTTGGTGGCTGTTCCTTAGACTTAGAGGGCTGTTCCTTCTCTGCTATGTCTATTGTCTCCTGCACTCCAGCGGTGGACTCTTCTTCACTGACCTGTGAATTGTTCTGCTTTTCAATACTCTCTGCAGAAATCGCTTGGTCAACGGGGATGTGTTCCTCCGACCAGGTTTTAAATGGTACCTGGTTCTTCTCATTGGACTCACTCTCTGGTGTCGGTCTGTCCTCTTTTTGATCCACTGTCTCCTGTGATTTGAAGATGGATTTCTTTTCACCGACCAGCTGTGTTGTAGAAATCACAGGTTCCTCTTCGCAAATAACCTTCTTTAAGGAATCTTCCTGATCACCTTCTTCTTTAGGCAGAGAAGTGTCCTGCTTTATAACATCTTCAGCACCAGACTTAGAGGGCTGTTCCTTCTCTGGAATCTCCTGCAGTACGGGGATCGATTCCTGTTTGGTATCCAGTGAAACATCATCCATTCCAGTACTTTCAGCTGAAATCTTTAGATCAGCAGGGGCATGTTTCTCTAACCAGATTTGAAATGGTATCATTTTCTTCCTGTTGCGCCTTGTCCTTGGTGGCTGTTCCTTAGACTCAGAGGGCTGTTCCTTCTCTGCTATATCTATTTTCTCCTGCACTCCAGCGGTGGACTCTTCTTCACTGACCAGTGAATTGTTCTGCTTTTCAATACTCTCTGCAGAAATCGCTTGGTCAACGGGGATGTGTTCCTCCGACCGGGTTTTAAATGGTACCTGGTTCTTCTCATTGGACTCATTCTCTGGTGTTGGTCTGTCCTCTGTTTGATCCAGTGTCTCCTGTGATTTGGAGATGGATTTGTTTTCGCCGACCAGCTGTGTTGTAGAAATCACAGGTTCCTCTTCGCAAGTCTCCTTCTTTAAGGAATCTTCCTGATCACCTTCTTCTTTAGGCAGAGAAGTGTCCTGATTTATAACATTTTCAGCACCAGACTTAGAGGGCTGTTCCTTCTCTGGAATCTCCTGCAGCACGGATTCCTGTTTGGTATCCAGTGAAACATCTTCCATTCCAGTACTTTCAGCTGAAATCTTTAGATCAGCAGGGGGATGTTTCTCTAACCAGATTTGAAATGGTATCATTTTAATCTTTTTGCGCCTTATCCTTGGTGGCTGTTCCTTAGACTTAGAGGGCTGTTCCTTCTCTGCTATATCTATTTTCTCCTGCACTCCAGCTGTGGACTCTTCTTCACTGACCTGTGAATTGTTCTGCTTTTCAATATTTCCTGCAGAAATCGCCTTCTCAACGGGGACGTGTTCCTCCGACCAGGTTTTAAATGGTACCTGGTTCTTCTCATTGGACTCACTCTCTGGTGTCGGTCTGTCCCCTTTTTGATCTACTGTCTCCTGTGCTTTGGCGATGGATTCATTTTCGATCACCACTGAAGCGTCCTGCTGTTTGATCTTTTCAGCAGAAGTCTTCAGCTCCTCAGGTGCGTACTGCTCCATCCAGACTGCAAAGGACACCTTCTTCTTCTTGTTACGCTTGGGTGGCTTGGGTGGCTCTATTTCCCTTTCAACAATGTTGTTGAATGCAACCTCCTCGACTCTACTTTGGCTGGACTCCATTATAACCTTTGCTTGTTTTAGGTAGTAAGCTAAAATCACTTGTCTATAAACTCAGTAAAGATTTCACGTTAAACTTGCTGTCAATCTCCAAAGAAATGTGAACCAAACAAAGCTGAAATCTTACTGCGAACTTCTAAATAAATTCTCACGAGAAATGTATCAACAACGGCTGCTAAACGGCTGTGATGAAAGTAGATCGATGTGAGGAACTTATATAATCGCTGGTGATGTCAGAATTCTGCCTTTGGAGTTATATTGTTATGTCACATTGTGATGTCACAGTTTCCTTCGATATTCAAAGTGGGCTTGTCTGATGGATTTTTTATTAACACGGCGGATGCGCGCGCAACGTGACTGCAGAAAGAGTCAGTGGTCTTTTAAACTGTCACTGGTTGCCATAGTTACCCCCCATGTAGCAACCTAGGTTACTACAACTGTTTAAAATTGAGTGATAAAATAAGTTATGCTGCCAAATTGACATTAGGAAAAGGAATACTGTATTTTACTGTATTTTCCTGCTTTTTCCTTGGTCCAATAGTGACACTTAGTAGTCAACGTATGCTTTTATTTTGAAGAAAGGCATATTTCTTATTCGTGTGTTTTGGGACATGCTGCACTTCCTGTTTGGGTCTAGCTGTTTTTTTTCTGACAGAAAGTTCTTTTGCTGTAGTTCAGGTGCAGGATTCATCTATCGAGTAAATTGTTTTAACTTTCCAACAAAAATCTTTTGTTTCATTATGATAAAATATGTAATTGATATGTGGCTTAACTGATGCTAGTGAATAGAAAATAGCGCCAAGTGACAATATGTGATCATTTTCCATGTGCTACGATATGTTCGATGCATTCAAGTGATGACTTTTAGAAATGTTCAGAAGTGACATTATGTCTAACACTTTCCTTAAGAAGTTATAAAATGACTTTCCCAAAATGTAAAAGTCTTTATATTGAAAGTGAAAAGATAGTAATGGTTGTATGTTTGCATAATTTAAGCAAAACCCGCACTGTGCTCACAGCAGGTTACGGGGACTGCAGCAGTCAGAATGACCAGCAGAGGGCAGAGTGACACCACACGAGTCCATGGATTGACGTGAGTGCCCTCCTCCATTCTGACCGAGTTCAGATGGGTTATGGATTTAAGCTCCGGATGTTTTGTACCATCGTTCTGCACTATAAAAATATCCATGCTGTATAAATCCTTGCTTACATTTTAAGCACATTAGTAAAGTATGACCAAAGGCTCAGAGGCAGAGCCTGAGCTCTGTTCATCCATGTTGTCACATAAGAAAGGGAAAAAACCTAAATGTTCTTTATTTATGATGGAACATCCTAATAGCCTATAATCTGGCTAATACCTGATTAAAAATAGTGATGTGGTCGAGAATCACATTGGTTGCAAGTTCCTTTAAAACTTTAAGATTTTTCTAAAAATTTTAGTTTTTAAAAAAGTAAATGACCCCATTTTGGAAGAGTTTAGAGTCTTTAGAAAGCAAGAATTTGGCTGAAACTGAAAAATCATCACATTACTCAGCCCGGATTGTCACTGGAAAAAATGTAGAATATGCATGAAAATAATTTTCCAAATTAACTCTGATTTTAGACAGGATAGCACAGCGCTTGTGCTTCGAAACTGACAACAACCCAAACAGTTTCTTTTGCGACCTCTGACCTTCCAGAGCACATAATGCTGAGCCAAGACTAAACTTCTCCTCACTGGGAGGCCTCACTTTCATCCTGCTCATCCGTTTTCATCCAGTGTAGTAAAATATTTACTATCCACGCTCAGAAATAGTGCATCCAATCTGGTGAGGTCGTAGCCAGCAACGATTTGGGGATTTGGGAGGGTACTTATCGTTTTCCTGCTGCTCCGAAAAAAACAAAAAACAAAAACAAAACAGCTAAATAATTTGTGTCTAACTAAAAACGGCATTTAATTAACTAAAATATTCTTAAAGACAATGTTTAAAGACGATGCAACGTGCGAAGGCCTCTGAGGTTTCTTAGAGAACAATTTACTGCACAACTTTGTGTTTCATTGCGAAAAATCCTAACAAAATAGGTAGAAATTGAAACGTGATGTGAATGAAAGTGGAAAACTGGATGCGTTTAGCCAGGTACTGTAAAATCGGTGCAGTTCTTTTAAGTCGGGAAGCAGTTGAATATGAAAACTGAGCCATGGCTCATCACTGCTGGCGACGGTATTTCCCATTTCGCGTGTGAACACGTGAGGAAGCGGTTGTTCCAAACGGCGTTGTGCTGCTTCATCTCATTACGACGCTCCGCCGGGAACAGATTTTCTTACCAACCTAATTAGTTCTGGTGACTTATGAAAAAAAGATTACGATGATCCGCTTACTGTGAATAGCTTTGTGATCCAAACCTGACAACAGTTAAATTGCTCCCCTGCAGCTCAGACGTAATGATGTTCTTTAATACAAGCTGACTCAGACGGTGAGACACAATCAGGAGAGAAATGAAAGTCCTCAATGAAATCCCATCAGGAATTGTTCGACTCTTTGGTCTATTTATGGCAGCGGCACAAGGACTTTGACCAAGCGGAGTTTTAAGCTGTCCTAAAACAGATAATAGTAATAATTAAAAAAAAACAATTATTTCAGCTGAAATCTTTGTCGTCAGTTTGTCGTGTGGTGCTGTGATGGTTTTGAAACAGGCGACAGACATCTCTCACCGTCAGACACGATCTGCATTCCTTTGACTGTTCTGCAAGCATGTCAGCTCCAAGTTCTCTGCTCTGAAAACTTCCAGACACCTACAGAGTGTCTGTACCTTAGATGTTATAAACACACGGAGCAGTCTTGGATTACTCCATGGAAAAAAAAAAACCCCAAAAAACTTTAGAGCAACAAATGGAAAAGTCAGGTCTCTGCAAGCTACCTTCACTTTTTAGCCTCGCTTCTGTCGGTGACAAAGACAAACTATTCAGGTATCAAATCAGCTCAATTTCTTTTTGTTCAGTGTCACTTTAAGAAAAACATTTTAACAATGGGGATTTTTTTTTTTTTTTTGCATGATTGGGATCCTGGGTGAGTGGCTCCTACAGAAACAATGTACTTTTAGAAGTAGATTTAATGCATTGCACTTTTTACTTTTACTTTGAGTGATATGATTATGAAGCGCTGCTCCTCCCGCTGTGAAGAACTTCTCTAGATGAAGAGCAAGCATGTTTCAACCAAAAATGCACCAGACGCAGACTCACTCCTACGATTTGTGCTAAAGTGAAACTTCCTGTTTGTACTCAAGTTTCATTTTTGTTTAAAAAAACACTCTGTTGATTTCATAAGTTTCATGTAGGGAAAAGTATTTCTTCTGTTTGAATTTGTTATTTTGGAGATATGCTATTTATTTGTATCTTTTTCCATTTTGTTTTCAAAACACTTCATATTGTTTTTGTCCGACTCCATAATTTCTAAACATCAGATCAGATGTCCTGATCAGTTCGCCGGTAGCTGCGAAACTTTACAGTGTTAGACTTTATCTGAGTGGTTTATTGGACAGATAGCTTTACGTAAGTAAGAATAGCAATGGTAATCTTACTTGAGTAAAATATCTGGCTGCCTGGGGGGGGGGGGGGGGGGGGGGGGGGGGAACAACAAAAAACACAGCTGATCTATAATCCAGTTTCAGTTAATTGTAAAGTTTGGTGAAAGGACTGTGAATCCATAAAATGGACTCAACAATAAAACATTGCTTCTGTAGCTGCTGCTGCGTGTAGCAACAGGAGCCGTTTTTAAACGGAGTTGTGGAAAGCAACATGTATTCTTCTTCTTCTTCTTTTTTTAACGTTGTCATTTAAATGTTTTGTTAATTTTCGTATCGAAGGAGAGTACTTTGAAAACCAATAACCTGGACTTATTTGGGAGTATTAAAGACAAGCAAGCTGAATACCAAATACATATTTTCCTTCCACTTCACCATGTGCACTACTTTGTGTAGGTCTGTCACATAAAGTCTGAATAGAATTGAAATCAATTTTGACGTTTTGCTGTTGTAACGAGGCTAAATGTTAAAAAATCTTCCCGAGTTATGAATGTTTTCGCAATGCAGTCTGCAAGATAATACAAACTTCTCTGCAAATAAAAATGTGTCCCGTCAACAGAAACGACTGAAATGAATCAGAATTGCTCTTTTAGACTTTTGCAAATGTAGCAAAAAACTGGATAAGAAATGTGGAAGTTTGTCTGCCTGAATGGCTGCAATAAGAGGAACACACAAAGTTATACTGTGTGGGAAGCAACACCATAAATATACATATATATTTATATTTAAAACGGTAGCAGGGAGATTTCCTCCTCCTGCCACCTCTCTGTTGTTTGCTCCCATGTCCCACTTTGGTCGTCACTCATGATTCGGCTCAAATAAAATATCCTTCTTCTGTATTTGTCTATTGAGACCGTGAAAGAATCAGTGTGACTTATTTAAAAAAGAAAAATTCACTAAAATGGACAGCAGGGACTGTAGGGATTTTCAATCCCTACAGATGAGCCCCACTGTGACAGTAAAAAGCTACAGTGAGGCGCAGAGAGGAGTAAAAGTATTCCTTTGTGGAGCGCTTGAGAAAATGTTTTACCTCCTAAACATCTGAAAAGTGTGAACCTCTAGTCTTGTCTCAAGTCCTGTTTTTAACTTCATCCATATTCCCATCAACTTACCAGCTGAGGAAAATTTATACTTATACCTATGAATAAGCATGACAGTGGCAGCATCATGCTGTGGTGTGGAGGCAGAAAAAGTTCAGTTTGTTTGCTGGGCCCCCTTCACGATAAATTAAAGGGGAAGTTTTAAGTAAAATGTACCTTTTAAAGCTTTATGCCATGTTTTAATTTCAATTTTCTCATCAAAAACATACCTGGAGAGTTGCCTTGATTCTCTGCGGCATGTCTAAGAATCCTGTGCAAAACACTTGGGTGGACTAGAGCAGCCTTCCCCCGCCGCTCCCCTACTCTGCTCCTCCAGACTAGTCAGCAGCAATTAGCAAACACCTGGTGGAATTGCACATCTGCTGGGCTCAATTAACACCCAATTTCAAGGTGTTAAATTATGAAGTCAAATTTCTTTCATATTTGATGTATAAAGCGTTTTTATAACCACTGACGTTAACATAGTTATTTGATTGTGATATGAAATAGCACTCTGTGCCTATTGTTACACTATTTAAATGATACACTGGCTGTTGTAACATGACTAAATATCAGGGACGAATATTTATACAAGGCACTTTAAATGCCTCTTTACTCGCTTGCTTTCTCTATGAATGGATTTCTTTATTCAACAAGTGGCTGTCGGTAGAGGTGAGCAGATTCATCCAAATTTGATAATCCAATCCAATATTGATAATATTGATACCAAGTCAGTGTCAGCATTGGATCGATTCTACTGGGGTTAGATCGACACATTAGTTTCTGATTCCGTCTTGAAATTTGATCATTTGTCTGTACTCTAGTTCCTCAAATCTAGCTCAAAAATGATTTTTGTTTCGATTAGCTCTCAAGTGATCATTTATTTTTGCTCTAATTTTAGAAAAATATGCACACACACATATTTGGTTAGTTTTTCTATCGTTTGTATTCGTCATATTAAACTTTGTCCAAATTCTGTCCCAGGTTTCAAAAAAAAAAAAAAAATTCAAAGGACAAACCACAAAAACACCTGAGGGTCAGAGGCTTGATGATATACTAAGCCTAAATAATAAAAAGTCTCGATACTGATATCGGTAAACGTATCGATATTGGTGATACGGGCCTGCTTTACCTAAATTTAACGCAGCACCGCACACCTCCAGCTGACGGTTTTCACAGACATTAAGTAGTTCTAAACAGAAACAACCAGACTCTTTGGGGACTGACGCACAAGAACAGAAAACCAAACAAATACGTTTCTCCAGGAAAACAAGGAGTGAGTTTTATTCATCACAAACAGTTTGCTCTAAAATGAACAAAAGCAACCCAGAGGCTCCTTTAAAGACGATCCCCTCTTTGCCCAGGTGGCTCAGAGTCATGTTTGACAGGCAGCACTTCCACATGTACATGATGTGAAAATAAAAAACCCCACATCGTCCCAGCCTCCACACACACTCCTTCAGAGCCACCTGCAGGCAAGAACTCTGCCTCATTTCCACCTGCCTGTCATATCAGTGAACACACAGTCTGGTTTTATCCCTGCGCGCGGTGTTTACCTCGGCGAGCAGCAGAACAGGGGCGGGTTCGCAAATGAAATCATGTGGGTGAGCGCAGCAGCGGCGGGTGGAAAGGAAACCTGTTGTAAAGCCGGAGTGCTTTGGGTAGCAGTCGTCACTCCCCGAAAATCTGTCCCACTATATATAGTTATATATATATATATATATATAGGCACTAACAATTATTAATTTCTACTTCAACATGTCTATATCTTCAAATCCATGGAAAAAAAAAATATTTACAAATGATCAGATATGTAAAGAGGGAAAGCAGAGTTTGCAGTAGCATCATTCCTCTCAAGCTTTTGCGGGTAAAACGGTGAGGGGACCTCCGACGACGCCATGAGACGTCTCCGGTGACGCGGGACGGGTCTGAAGGCGGAAGGCACTTAAGAGGAATGAGCGGGTTTTTTTTTGTTTTTTTTTAGAAATGAAGAGTAGGGATTTCAGCAACATGCTGAAAAACGTTGATTTGTCGTATTTGTCCCACTTATTATTGGGAATAGAGTACACTTAGACACAGGGTTCCTGCTTATGTTTTTTTAATCTAGTAGTCCCAGAGCCAACTTTTAAAAATGTTCTGCATTTTTAACTTCGTCCGGAAGCAATAAACGTGACAGTGGGACATTTTATTTTCATAAATTCAAGTTGCACAATTGGCCGTACGTTTTTCGACTTTGCAGGAACCAAAGTGACGGTGTAAAATAGTCGGGCACATCGTCTCTACCATGACTGACAATAAGTTAACATTTCAGCTGATTCTCCGTCTCTGATGATCACAGCTGGCCTTCTGGAAAACCCTGAAGCAGGTGATCTACAAAACTCTTTTAGATTGCAAAACTAAAATGGACAAAGAGCTCGGAACGAAAGCTGACCCGAGAAGCTCTTGTTCTCACCGGTTGTGAAAGATCGCACGAAATGTTCTTCAGTCTCACTAATGGAAAGAGTTTCATATTGCCTCAGTTTAAAAGAAATAAAAATAAAAACGCGTTTTCACTCCTTCACATAATCTGGAGAAAGAAAGAAAGAAAGAAAGAAAGAAAGCAGACATCTATTTACAATCAGTTCAAGTGTTAACCATCCAGACCCCAAATGAATCAATACTTCACTGTGACGTAACGCTCCGCTGAGTGGAATGAGAACAAGCTGTGATTAAAGCTGTAGAGGCTGAGCTGCACCAAAACAAACCATCAGCTTGAAATTACAGGGTCTGAAGCATTTTTGCCAAAAAACAAACAAAAAAAGATTTTTCTTTGTATTTGGGCGTCTAAAGAGGCTTTTTTCTGCATTCGATTCGCTTCATTGGGAGTTTGGATCTGGGAATGATGATGTTCCCAGTTAAAAGCGACAACTTCAGCAGCGTGTCGAGGTTTTATTTTTTATTCTAATTTTTTTTTCCTATTTAGGGTTGGAGAACAACTGTCAAGATTCCTCGTTAAAATGCCGATTTCAAAGAGGAAGTTTCACTTTATTTTTCAGACTTGGAACTCAGAAATTATAAGTTCCAAGTAGAAATATAATTGAAGCCACATGTGTCTGTTGATGTTTGTCTCAGTCCAACAGATTCAAGGGTTCACTGTAAAAAAACAAACTCCTATCAAGAATGGTCTGGTTTCTAATGCAGATATGTTAGTACACTTGAAATAAGAGAAAAATAACATGTAAGTAACTTTTAAGCACAATACAGGAGCTTGTCAATAATTCCTTAATATTAATGAAAAAGTATCACTTCCACTGGCAGGTTTTCCCCCTCATAACTACATTTCCCCATGTTGTGTTAACATGGGGAAATATTAACGTAACATTTTCCCATGAAACAGTGCTTTTCCCAACAATATTAATCCATCAAAAAAGCTCCTATGTTGCAAGTCAGTTTTGTCTTATTTCAAGTGCACTAAGATATTTGCACTAGAGAGTGGACCAAAAATCCTTGGTAGGATTTTGTGTTTTTGCAGTTTTCTGGTATGTTAGTTGAGGAACTACTCAACTAACTAAACTAAATCCATCATCCTGCGTTTGCTGCACATTATGCATTTAAATTGTGTTGGGCAGAACCTGCTCTGGTTTAACTGAGTCATCAACAGGAAGATAATGTGACAGAGGAATTAAAGTGACTCCCTGATACTTTACCCAGAGCGAGCTTGCTGTGGGCGTTAGGACAGGATCGCACCTGAAAGAGGAATCTTAAGAAAAGAGAAGATGTTGCTGTTTCTTCTGGCTCAGCTGGCAAACTAGACAGCCATTTTGTGAATAAGTGTGGATACAAAACGGGTTCATTCTTCCTGTGTGTAGTTATTTGTGTCAGCAGCTTCTCTGGGCTCCCTTGGTTTGTTCAAACCAGAATAAGACTTTTCCCAGATTGAAGGATTGTTGGTGCAGCCCATGGGCTTTATCAGTCTTTGTTCCATATTTAGCTTTGTGCACTATGAAAGCTACTAAGCAGAGTTGTTTGATGTTAGTACGCAGAGTTTGGACAAGGTGGAGTCTAGTTAAAGTACTGGGTTCTGATGAGCTATTCCTCTTGTTAAATTCATTATTTAGTCGTCTTTAAAAAACATCTTTTTCTTAGTAGAATTAAAAATAAGTACAGGGTTCCTACGCAGGTTTTCTCTGGAAATTCTAGACTTTTTCCATATTTAGTTCTTAATGTTTACTTCAAATGTTGAATACTATAGTTCAATGTTCATTTTTTAAGATGATATTTATGATTTCCAAGCATGGAGGAAGGCTGGAACGAATGAAAGACTGAAGGGGGCAGAAGGCAAGAGAACAGGAGAAGAAGAAAAAGACCAGGCCTGTCACAATAACCATTAATGACATGATAAATTAAAATGAGTTCAATAATTTCAATTCTGATGATTAACATTTTTTGAAGGCCAATTTTGTGTGGAGGCATCATAATCAAGTAAATTTCTGGTTTTAGTTGCGCTTGTTTAATCTATTGTTTTTGAGTGTTGTGTTTTATTTTTGTTTATTTACTATATTTTTCAGTTCCAGTGTGTAGTGTTCTGTACTAAATTAAAGTTTATTAGCCTGCGAGACTGCGAACTTGCATTGTTAGGCCATTATCAACAAATTAGTTGAAAATTGACTCATACCAACAATATTATTATTCATTGCAATAATTTCTGGGGCAATTTACAGTCCAGCAAAATGTGTTATTGTGACAGGCCTAGAGAAGACATGAGGGAGGACACAATACTTAGTCAATTGGATGGGGAATAAAGTCTGGGAAAACAAATTTGTTCTTTTTACCTCCAGACCTGGGTAACACTGAAATCAAATTCCAGACTTTCCCAGACTGCGTAGAGACCCCGCCGGTACCACATCTAGCTTTTTAGCAGTTTTGTTGTGGGTCCTCTGGTTCTGGAAGGTTAACTTACAAACCCTGTATTATCGTCACTCTCACTGCTATGGTGTAATACTCAACACATACTGCGGTGCACGACGGCAAACTCTATCCTGACAGGAACTGCAATACACACAGGACTAACTGTAAGCATTGAAGGACACTTAAAATGAGAAAACACGCAGCTCCGATTGGTACAGTGTTTACAGCGTTTGGCTCTCACTGAAGCCTCTCGCTAAGACTACCTATGAACACAAACGTGGAAGTTTTGTCACTTTAACGCGGACTGGGTGGAGCGACTCAGTAAGTGAGAGCGGCCATCGGGGTTTACTTCTGGATGTGGAAGCAGCAAGTCTTTCTTTTGAGAAGGTGAGAATGCTTACAGCTTAACACAAAGTGGTTAAAGTGTTACAAACTTTTATCCACAACCAAAGGAAAGGAAAAAAACAATCTACACACATGTTAGTATATTACAAATATTTAAAAAAGTAAACTTTTATCTATAGGCATTTTAAAATATATTCCATCAAAAATAGTGTTTCAACAGTAGAAAACAAATGTTATACAAATGACAAAAGCTAAATGTTTACAGTAGAAAGTTGACATGATAGACTGCCTCCTCCGTTTCTACCTGGCACATCAGAGATGCTTCCTTCCTGCCTCCTCAGTTTATGTTAAAAACCATGCAATGACTGGAAATAAAGAACCATAATTTAGCAAACAAAACTCAAATGAGGGTGATAATATTTTGTACATCTTGTGGCCTGCGAGCTCCTGTCACCTTTGGCAAGTTTGAGTGGTTGGGTTTCAGTCCCGCTGTGACCTCCAGAGCTCGGCCTGTTGCAGCTCGGCGGTCCAGCAGCGTGGAGGGCGGGCCCGCGTGTCACGTCTCGGAGCGCGGCAGCCCTCACTGTCCTTGTTCCGTCATCAGATCACAAATGACGACTTGTGTCGGAAATCCCCCTGCGGAGAGAACATGCAGTCATATTCCATAAATTAGGATATGCGATCTGATGAGGCCCGTTTGTGAGATTTGAAATGAACAGCCTTTAAGCAGGTCTTAAACTTCATTAAGTTTACATTTCTGTTAAAAAACCCCAAAACATATATATATATATATAAACGACATTTAAAATTTTCTAATTTTAAATGTCATGTTTTAAATACATGTATTTGGAAAATCCTCATCGTTAAAGGGGCAGTATTATGTATTTTCCAGGCACACAGTATCATCTTATATCACAGTCAAGTAACTATGTTACCTTCAGTTGTTATAACATTGCTGCATATATAAAATATGACCTAAAAGAAATTTGACATTGAAATTTAACATCTTGAAATTGGGTCTCTGTCTCTTTAAAAACTCCTGCTCTTCTAAAACAGGAAGTCATCGCAACATCTCTCCTCAATTAACTCTTTAGTAACATTTTTCCCAGAGTTACTCTAAAAGTAGCCCCTATAATGAGCTCAGCAGGTGTTTGCTAATTGCTGCTGGCTAGTCTGAAGGGGCTGAGAGGGGAAGTCGCAATGTTTATTTAATGACCATCGTGGCTAAACTATTATAAAGATAATCTGCAGGGTTAATAAATAACATTTAGAAAAGTGATTGTACTTTTGGTTGTACTTCTAAATAATATAGTTTAGAATACAGTTCAAATAATCGATTGTATTATTACCTGATTGCTTATATAAACAAATTTATGTCCTAAAATATACCCAAATGGAAACATTGTGCACTTTCTGATTACACTTACAGAATATTACTGCTGGAAGCTACACAAAGCAATGGCCCAAAATTCATAAATTCATTATTTTACACTAACATGGTGGAAAGATGTGACAGTCGTCAAAAGAGTTTACGTCTCTTTGCTACTTAGAAAAATTAGAGAGAACTCCTTCTGAAACTCTACAGGTCTTATTTAGAAAGGTAAGTGCTAAAGGTTCTGACCTCAGAGCTTTTAGTCCATTTCCCAAAATACATTCAAACCAGATCAGAATCACCTTCCTGCCACATTAGTATGATCTGTGTAAGGACTGAGCTGACACGAGGGTTGAAGCTGAACCAGTGGTGTTGCGGCTCTGATTTGAAGTACTAGCGTAGTCACATTTGGAAATTTCTTTTAACTTTATGATTCATCTACTGGATGAAATAATTGCAGCAGCAAACACACATCCTGCACTTAAACCTGCAAGTACGACACAGGAAAAAAGGAAGAAAAGGTAGTACATTCAAATTTTCAAAATAATAAAAAAAAAATTCTCTGATGTTGCACAGTCATAAATCTGTAAGAAAAAAACTCCGAAATTTTAAGATTCATTTCACATATTTTTTCTGTTGAAGTCGTAAGTTTGCAAGAAAAAACTACTAATTTCCAAGACCAATGCAAACTTTTCAATATGGGTATATTTAACATTTATTCAATTCAACTATTTGATCAGTTTTTGTCTCACAAATGTATAACTTTTAACCAGCAGAGACTTTATTATTTTTCTTCTTGAAAATTTGAGAAATGAATCTCACAATTTACTCTTTTTCGTCCTTTTAGCTAAAATGGCAAGTTAATTCATTTTCCCTTTGGGAACAAAAAAGCATACATTTTGACATATTTTAAGCTTGTGTGGACATAACAGCAAGCTAGTATATTCAACTAACATCCTTCGTCCTGATTGTCATATCAATGCGATGTCATGATATAATTAATATACTAGAGAAAACTCGAGGTTTCATCTTCAAAGCTGTGTCATGTGGTCATAGTTCCAGACTGCACCATCCTAAGCAGTTATTATTCAGAAACAGCTAAAATTGACAAGCTGGTCTCACGTTAGTTTGACTGTTGAGGCTGTCAGTGTTTGTTGAGCCTGAGATGTATTTAATAGGCCAGTTTCAACAAGCTAGCTTTTACTGAGCGTGATTTCTGTAGGCTGGATGTACAAACCTCATCCTCTGTCCTGACGTAGTCCACTCCGTCTCCCTTGGCTGGAACTTTGTAACTGGCAAACACAAATCAAAGCACAGCTGTTGTAGTCTGGCAAGCTTAAGTGTTTATTAATTTAAAATAAAAGAATATATTTGTGGATGTTGAGATGACAGCCACGTATATTTGGGCATCTTACTTGTTTCCGGTCTGTTTCTGGCCGGAGAAGTAGCCTTGTTTGTATGCACAGCAAATTCCCACCGTTATACATAGGAGCACAATAACCACCACCAGCACTCCCAGTACGATCCCCACAATGTCAATATCATCTGCAAAGGTTAAATCAGGGGGAGGAGGAATCAGAAATGACATTTAGAATAAATCTAACGACTAGGGATGCACCAATTGCAGTTTTCTGGACAATCACTAATCTTTAAAAAGCCTGACCTGCCAATTCTGATTTTGGCTAATACCAGTTTTTTAAATAACTGACACTGTCAGGTGTTATAAAGGCCACAATGCACATCTGTGTTCCAATCTTATTATTGGAAAACATTTTACAATACCTGTGAAACAATACAAACGAGTTTCAGCAGCACATGATGTAGTGATACAAATGAAAAGTTTACAGCATTACTGTCCAACTGCTAAATTAACTAAATCAGTTCCTTTAGTCTTTCATTTTTCTCTTAACTGAAGATCTTATCTTTGGACCTAAAGAGGAACTATCTAATTTCAGCACACAGACACTGTTTTTATAACAGCTGGAAGGTATTGATCAGGCCAGAAATGTGGGTGTGGTGATGAACGCAGACCTGAACTTTCAGAGACACATAAAGAGGGTTACAAAGTCAGTCTTCTATCACCTGAGGAGCATTTCCAGGATGTCCCAGGAAAATCTAGACATGTGTTTAACTTTAGACGGATTGATCACCGCAACAGTGTCTTCCTGCCTAAATAGTCAGACAGCTGCAGCTGATCCAGAACGGTGCTGCTCATGTTCCCACTAAACCAGGGAGACAGAGCACAACACCCCAGTTCTAGAGTTCTTCCAATTGCTCCCTGTAGCTCAGAGAATATACTTTCAAACACATTCAGTTTACAAATCACTGAACAGCTTAGCACCAAAATACATTAACGGCCTGTTGTCGTATCAACCTTTCAGACTGGTTATGGTCTGCATCCTTAGAACCAGAACCAAACATGGAGAAGCAGAATTTAGCTTCTATGCACCACAAATCTGTAACAAATTAACAGAAAACTGCAAAATAGCTGGTGCACTGAGGTCCTTTAAGTCAAGGCTAAAAACCAGTCTGTTCAGAGCTACTTTTGCCCTTTAATCACTGGAACATCGATGAACATATCTGAGGATTTTGATGGTAGCACTTGACAAAACGTAGTGCTTGATACTGGCTTTGCAATCGGTGACTGTATGATTGTTTTTATGTTTTCCTGATGGTAAGCACTTGTTACTGAAATGTGCTATAAAAATAAACATGACTGATTGACTGATTATTTACAATGATGACAAACACGATCAGTTTGATGAAGACAGTTAACACTTACACACTTCCATCTTCTGGGGTGCACACTGAGCATGTCCTGCATCGTTCTTCGCTCGGCAGTAATATTCGCCTGCATCTTCTTTTATGACCGAAGTGAATCTCTGCACAGAGAGGGTGAAACATGTCAGAATAATACAGGCCCCTGCTGCGACTGCACTTTTCTTTTCTTCAGTCACTCGCTATTTGCAGACAATTTAAGAACATCTCAACACATTACAGGATGAAGACTCTGGCTTTGCTTGGTACTGACAGTCACTACCAAAGAACAAGCAGTGACTTTCACACCATATTAATGTTATCCACTAACAGACCAAATGTTACTTGTCAATCAGGCAAAGTTATATTTAGATGATTCATATAATTTAAATTCAACTTAAATAGGAAAATTGGAGAGACATGGACTATCTGCTCACTTTTCTTGATAAAGTGGCAATTTGGTTAAAATACCCTTTGCTAATGCTAATGTCTTCAGTATTTAGTGCAATAATACCCCAATACCCCAGTTAGTTTTCATCTGAAGATGAAAATACATCTCAATAAACAGTGCTCAGCAATTTATTGTCATGAGACAATTTGATTAGTATTTCACTGTTGACAGCATGAAGTCAACAATATTTCAGTTTTTTGCACCAACCTTTTCACTGTTGCTTCATTTCGAGCATGTAAAGAAGTCACAAAGTGTCGAGAAAAAGAGGACCAACAAATTAGATTTAAAGATTTTCAACAAATATTTTAACTTTTGTCAATAATAACAGTTTTCAGCAAGGAAATGTAGAATTGTGCACGCCTCCATCTGGCTCTACTCTGGAGGAATCTCATCAGTGACCGCCAGTCATCAACAGCTGGCGCAACATGTGGACCCATCTGGAAACCTTTGACAAGCCCTACAGTGCAGGTTAACCTGGCTTCTGACATGGACCGTCAGAATTTTAATTAGAAATAAAAATAAATAATTATTATTATTATTGAAAAGTTAATTTATTTCTGTCATTAGATTCAAAAAGTGGAACTGGTATATTAAACAAGTAAAGATATTTATTTGTTAATTTACATTATAACAGCATAGCTATTTCCAAAGGCATGGCTGACCAGGAAGAGAGCGCAGGTGCTTAGGAGTTTTATTGGCAGTCTCTTCCTGCAACAAGCCGTTTATCCCCAAAGGTAGCATCATAGCTCCTTGGTATATCCTGCTCTGAATCAGTCAAAAAGGTGCCAAGTAGGGATGCACCAATTGCAGTTTTCTGGCCGATCACCAATCTTTAAAAAACAGACTGACTTGTCGATTCAGAGTTTAGCAGATAAAATTTCTTTTTGTCTGAAAAATCGCATCCCTAGTACAAAGCATTTTCTGATGACAATGCTTGTTTTAGTTAAAGTTGTTTCACAAAGTCAAAGTCAAATATTTATTTATTACACCAACATTAACTCCATTTGCAGCTTTCGTCCCATTTTTCTGCTATTACGTGTGCAGACTGGATACACTAAGTTTAATAGAGGCACAGTGCCAATAGGAATGTGTTTTAATGATTCCAACACAAAGTCAAAATAAAACAACTAACTTTAGCCATTAGAGCAGTAGAAAGTCCTGCAACAGATGGTCTAACCACTATAGAGTCCAGATCGGAACAGCATGTCGGTCTGGGATTACGCGACATAGAGACAGGCTAAAACCACAGCAGATCAAACACATGTTCTCCTGCATTATGCGTCCTGACTCATGATTACCTTGACAAACGGAAGACAAGTGTCCTGTTTCAAAGCAAGCTTGCAGCACATGCCAGCTTTTATTTCTGTAATTCTGTGTCCTGCGGTACAATTGCTTCTTTTTAAAAGCATTTCACTTTACTTTTGCTTACAACAATAGCACTAAATGCATAAATGTTGCTTAGTGGAAACACAGGAGTGTTATTTTCCTTCTACAAAACGCAATGTAAGGTAAGTTATGGCATGGTATAAACAGAGGTTGAGAAGAGTAGCAAAAAAGCTGTACACAAGTAACACTAGAACTACTTCAACATATTTTTATTCAAGTGAAAATAAGAAGGATCCCTCCGAGAAATTACTCAAGTACGAGTAAAACAAGTGTTTTGTAAAAAAGGCAACTGATCAAATCATCGGTTATGTAATATTTAAAAATTACACCATCAGATGGTCCGAAATATAAAAGGCTGTGGAAATTTTGGTATTTTAAAGACCAAAACGAAAATAATTCATTTAAATAACATAATTCCAAAATAACAAAATCATGTAAAAGACACATTTTTCCGAATCAATTTCTTTCAATATAAAACCTATGAAAACTTTAACAACTTTAACAAAACCTGACTCGCGCTGGGCACATTATCCAGAAATTTTACTTAAGAAAGAGCAGCAATACTTCATAATATAATTATTCCAGTAAAAGTAAAAAGGTCAGTATAGTGAAAATACTCCTAAAAGTAACTTTTCAGGAAAAGTTACTCAACTAACCATAACAGAGTAAATGTAACTACTAACTATTGCCCGACTCTGTGTGTAAACAGTGCAAAAGTAAACTCTCTATGTTCACTTTTTCTTGTGTTTCATTATGTAAAAATAATAATGCAATTTGAAATTACCAGCTGCATTTCCATTAACCATAAAATTGAGCAAATTTAAATGACAAAAATAAATCTGCTTAATGGAAACATGCCAATTTTGATAATTTTTTTGGCAGTATCAAAATGGGTTTATTTCGCAAAACTGCAATGAAAATTGCTTTACATAACATTATCAACAGCACCCCATGATGTGACTAGTGGTGAAAACAATAAAGAAGACAACAGGAAGTAGTATGAGGATGAAGGTTTTTTTTTTGGACAATGAGCAGCCGTCTCCACCAGAGCTCTCACAGTTTTGCCCAGTTCATAAAAAGTTTTGTGTCATTCAAACATGTTGAATCTTTAGCGGTTCTGTAAAATCACAAACTACAAATTCCCCAAAATGGCACATATGTATGAGAGGTTTGTCGCAGCAACCCCTGAATGAGACGCTGATGTCTCCTCTGATGGCTGATAGACGATGACCGGTAGTGCCATGGCTAAATTATGAATTTATTTCATGAAATTGTTTACAACCGTGAACAGTTTCATGATGCCATGATTTTTAATGATGGCGTCATGAAACTGCCATGATTTTGAATGACTTATTGCGTGAACAAGGTTATTCAATTGTGATTTTAATTCAATTTCTCATTTAATGAAAACAATGCAATCGCAAAATTATATTTTTGCGGCATCAGTAGAATATTGACAAATACTCCATTTACAATGGAATTGCAGCTACTTTGACTTTGTTCTTAACACTTTACAGCTACTTTTTTCTGTGAAGGCTGGAGTTCAGCATAACAGGTTAGGAGAGAAAGTGAGACAGAGCTGAAGGTACCATTTTGAAATGTCTTTCGTTTTACCGCTCTGCCTGGTTTTGAGACAAAGAGCAGTTGATTGTGCTGTGTCACATCTGATGGCTGAGAGCGCAGCAGTCTAAGCTGTGCTGGAAACTAACCTAGAATTGAGGAATGTGCAAACGAGGAGAGCAGATTCCTGTCGCGGCCCGAGCTCCTCGACTGCCTCCCTAAAATATCTGCCCCTTCCCCTGGGCGTTAGGCCACTGTCCCCTCAATGCCCCGCCCATGCCCCGCTTGTGTGTCCTTGCCCAAACACGTGCACCCGCATACTGACCAGAGTTCCTGTTCCTGTGTTGAGCGTGTATGAGGAGTTAAGGAATTTGGGACTGGACTTGGGGTCCTCTGGAATCTCCTCGCTGTTCTTGAACCACTGGTACTGAGACTTGGGGAAGCCCTCCTCCTCCACGCAGCTGAGCTCAGCTAACTTCCCGAAAGGCACAGACTTTGGAACGCTGCATTTTGGCACCACTGGCTTCACTGTGGTGGCACAGAACATATGACACGAATCAGGACAGTACATCTTGAGCTTTTACATTCCAAAAGCATCACCGAGGAGAAACAAACTGATGCCTCGGTGCCTACAAATCAGCCTGAAGCTTTAGAAAGACCAAAAACTCATGGGTCACTGAAGTGGCACCACTAACAGGACCTGGCGAAAACCAGCCAGAAAACGTCACCGAAACACGCGGCGCATGCTTTCTTTAGCACTGCAGTTCAGAACAGATGCAGTTTCAGAGCCTTCCTCTTATAGCCCAGAACACGCCTTTGCAGCTGGGCAGTTCTGAACGCATCCTAGAGAATATGCCACCCGGGTCGGTGCGACCCACAACAGGGTTTCACTTTACAGCATCCGCAGTGTGAAGTCTGCCTTTTAAGGGCAAAGTAACGGCTCCTACTCTGCGTTTCCTGTGATTTTATTCTGTTTTCCAACAGAAGCACACAGAGTTCAATTGGGGATGAAAGGAAGCCGGAATACCTCTCACTACAAGGTCGATCACAATCTCGTCAAATGACTTGTTGTCATCAGCGGCGGTGACCTCACAGCGGTATTTGGCTGTGTCTGACCTTGTGGCGTTGGTTATCACCAACGTGGCCGGCTCTCTGATCACAGCTCTGTTCTCCAAGTCACCTGACGGGAGAGATGAAAAAAGTTGAACAACAACCAGCAGAAAAACAGCAGCAGCTGAAGTTGAACCTTACCCGAGATCCTCCTGTCGAAGTAAACGTAACTCGGCTTATTGTTGGTGATCTTTTTCCATTCGATGCGTGGATTTATTGTGGATATGGACTCAATCAAACATGACAACTCAACCCCTGCAAAGGAAGAGAAACAGCAGGTGATGAGTTCATTCGGGGCCATTTTGGGTTGTGTGTTCGGTCATAAGCGCTTACTGTTAAATTCGTCTGTGGAGGGGGATTCCTCGCTCGTTTTTAGCACCACTGCCAACACACTGAAGTAACCTGCAACACAACAAACAGGCAGGCAACATAAGACTCTGGATTTTCATGATGAACTGATGATCTTGTCCAATCCAAGCTGGTTCCGCCGATGTTGGCCTTGTTCTAACACCCTCCCTGGGGATGGATTTCATGCTTGTATTCAATTTCACAAACATAATCAAAGGGAGCATAAAGTCTAAATCTGTGGAACAATCTGGACAGGCAGAAGTATTTCTCCTTGCCTTGTTACTGTCCGTCTTCCAGTCGAGTGTTCGCATGTCAGCGTGGGTGTGTGTGGAAGTTGAGGGTGGGGGGAAGGTTGGGCTGTTGCTTCTATGCACAGTGGATAATTGCGCAGGGAGGCATGTGGCCTTTTCAAGGCGAGCTCACCATGGCAGTTGTTTAACCTCCTGCCGAGCCTCTCTTCCCCCGCCCCTCCTCACTGTCTATCTCTGGGCCTGATGCTGCTGTCCATGTGGGACTAACAGTGCAAAAACACCCCAGAAAGATGTGAAGGACGGGTGGGCATGGGAGGAGCCTCCGCTGAATCATCCTGACAGCCCATGGTCCGCGAACAAATTCGTGGAAATCACTTCTGCATGACTGTTGACCGAAGAGCGCGCTCATCAACACTTAGATCGGCTGAGATCTAAAATGATGGCCTGGCTTTTGGATGCAGGGTCACTGAAAATCTATTTTCGTCAGGCTATTTTCTACTGAACATTCAGATCAGCAAGATGCTGCTTTCACAACGAGGATATGTTGGAGAGGCAAGCATTGGAGAGTTCAGGCCCCAAAAAGTCACGGTGAAGCTGGACCTGAACCACCGGAACTACAAGGTGTAGGAAGGGCTGAAGAACCAATCATTAACATATATAAAGATAAACATGATCAATATTGTCACCGTCCTACAATAACGACTTAAAAAGATGACTTGGACAAAAAAAAAAAAGACATTTGGCAAAAAATTACTTAGGCCAGAAATATATTAGGAAGGTGACGATATTAATATATAATATGTCTGATAGAGTATTAAATAATTTCACTGAACTCCGATCCAGAATCACATAGCACATAAAAAATGAAAAGGAAAAGAAAAAAATGTGGATAAAACAGGAAAAGTCAAGTCACCTTGTTTGG
Organism: Xiphophorus maculatus; assembly: GCF_002775205.1. Lineage (NCBI taxonomy): Eukaryota > Metazoa > Chordata > Actinopteri > Cyprinodontiformes > Poeciliidae > Xiphophorus > Xiphophorus maculatus. Next base: position 16,684,544 of record NC_036453.1, on the reverse strand, counting down.
CAGTATTTGAAATGTTTATAACACAAAAACAATCAATAATTAACTGAAACGACAATATTGTGATATGTTTTTCAGCAATATTGTGTAGGCTGGTGGTCCTTTCAGGTCAGGGATTTGAACCTGAACAGGATAGGCCACAAGTGTGTGACGCTATCAGTGAATGTCCTCCAGTAGAAACGGTGCAGTCAGCCTCTAATTAGCGGTGGGAGGTTTAAGCCCTCTGATTCTAAGGAAAGCACTCAAACAGGGATAAAGTGACCTCAGCCAACTGGCATTTGAATACACAGCAGAGTCTACGGTCACCTGTTAAAGCAGACAGCCTAAGCTGATTAGCCCAGGCTCTAACCCAAGATCATAACAAGATAGAAGATTAGACTTAGCTGATGCTCACAGCCACAACACAACACTAGCGTAAAAAGGTGCTCACTGAGGGGGAAAACAAATGCACAGCAGCAGTTTAGGGTTTCGCCACTGTGCCTCTTAACTACTTAACAAAAATAAATAAATAAATAAAAAAACAGCAGCGTGGAGTGAAAGCAGAAAATGAATACAACACCTTGAGAGGAATTTGTGTATAAAAGAAGAAAGGTCACGTGATCAGTTTGGCAGTATTTTGGATATTTAAAACAAAAAAGTAATCAATAATTATCAATTTCAACTGATGTGAAACCCTTGTAGTGTGATATGTTTTCCGGCCTTATCATTCAACCAAATAATAATAATAATAATAAAAAAAACAGAGATCTAACTATTGAAAAAGAAATTAATGTTTGTTGCTGTGATAAGTACAACCTCAGGCTCCAAGCGTAATAGTTAAATCTACAGCTATCGCAATCTATCTGTCTGTCTTTCTGTTTATCTAATAAGAATGTCTACTTGAAAACTGCTACTAAATTTAGCATCTTTGTATTCCATGTTATCACATAATTATCAAAATAAACATACAAATAAATTTAACATGTAATAGTATTCTAACTGTAACATTTACGTTTTTGTTTACCATGAACTTGTGCCATTGACTGATTTATTGTTCAGGTTTCTCTCCCATAATTAGTTCTACTTTACTTACAAATGTTTGGCATGTAAAAGTCTTTTATTGTCATCACCATACTGTAGTCTGTCCAGGGCAAAGTGGCTTTCTGAATGCCAGCTGTATTGCTAAATAGAAATTGTGTCCACCTCTGTTCTTACACACAAAGCCATCAACAGTTTTCCCTCTGCTCCGACACAAGTACTGGAGTTTCCTCCCAGTCCACACACTTCTCCTTTATTCAGTCAGTATTAAAGCAGATTAGGTGCCTAAGTGAGCTTGACATGGAGATAAAAAAAGCAAGAGATGTGCCCTGAAAACAGCTGTCCAGGAAATCACATTAAGCCCCCACTCAAAAGGACTGGCTTGTGGCATACTTCCTTCCCTTCATTAGAAAAAATATATCCTTGTGTTATTATTTAAAGGCACAGAAAGGACATCTTCACAAGCCACACGAGTAACACTATACCCTAGAACTTGCATACACACGTGTACAGAATTGTTTTACCAAAATGTCGTAGTTCATCAGTCGATTGTGCATTTATACCAATTCATGATTAATTTCTGCATTGTTGTCCTCTGCTCTGTATTTCAAAGTAATCCAACTAATTATAAGTAAAATACCCTAAAAAATTGTAGTTGTATAAACATTTTTCAGAATATGTTAACTGGATTTCTAGTGTCTAGTCAATCCAAACTCTCTGCTCTGATGTTAAACCTCCTACTCACGCTCATAAAACACATAAAAAAGGCGTAAACAGATTTTTGAAGATCAGATTGATGCATGTAAAAAAAAAACTGCTAAAGTAACCATCCAGCAAAAAAATACCTTTAGCATTTCCCTCCAAGTGTTTTGCAATTAGCACACAAATCCAGTAAAATATCAGGAAGTGCTGATGATAGGACATGGGAGGGGCGTTTCCCACTCTCTTTCCAAGCACCTTTCTCTGACTGGGCCCAGTTCAGTTCCTGCTGGCATTCTTGCTGTTCTTAAACAACCTCCTCGGTGCTGCTCTAATGGAGCCAGGGATGAGTCCACAGTCACTGTGATCACGATGCAAGACAGCGGTGCAGATCAATAGCATTTAAATCATGCAGGTGCTCACTGACCTACATAGCGGTTTTCCTTTCTTGGTTCGCTACAGATGTGAGTTGTGTTAATCTGCAAATCTGCAAAGTTGTTTTTTTTTTTTTTCTAATCTTCCTTGCCTACTCTATGATGGGCTCAGGCTATTCTCTGTAATCTTAGTGTAATGCCCTCATAACCCACTCTCTCAGTTTTACATCACTGAATAATACAGCAGGCCCGGCAGAGCGGAGGAGTTCTCCGTGCCGGCGCGCTGTAATGAGCTCCTCCTTGTTTGGTAATGTCTCCTGGGATGCTGCACTTGTCTCCTACGCTGCCGCTGCTGCTGCTGCGAGACGACGCCGGCATCATAAATAGAAAGGTTCAATTAAACAACCAGTGATATTCCCCGTGGAACATCCAAACTTCATGCCTGTGGAGAATATTCCCACGCCTCTTTGGAAACTCAAGACATCAAAGTGGCTGCGGCCAGTTTTACACGCGATCAAAAGCTGGCATCGAAACTGTTTTGTTAATAGTTTTTGACGGTTCTTATTTCATCTGTTATTTCATTTATTTAAACCTGATCAGTGCAGATGGTGCAACATACAGTCATCCTTTACTCAACAGAAATGACTGTCATCACAATAAAATAATTCCCTGATTCTCTGATTGGTTTGTCACTTCAACCAGGACGTTTCCAGGGTCAAGTCCAACACATAACATACCGTATACCTTTGGCTATACTTCAACAGTAGGGTGTTGTCAGGTGTTGTAACTCTTTCCTGTAACATTGGTAGAACAGGCTAATGTACATTTGGAGCCAGAACAGGAGAACATGCTCCACTGCTATTGCTACCTGAACAACATGGCCTACATACCCCTGATTCGTATTCAGCACCTTGTTTCACTGTTTCAACACTGGCAAACTAAGTAGCTTGGCTGGTGACGAGTCAAAGCCGTTCGCTGTGGGGGAGAGAGGAAGACTGGGATGGCTGAGGAAGACTCCACTGGGATCAGTGGTTTTTATTCTCCAGTTAAACCTGCACAGTGTGACTCTTTGGTGTTTCCTCTCTATAACATCTTATATCTATTTTTAACCCTCATAAAGGTGAATTTATTACAGCCAATTAAGTAATTAAGGTTTTGTGCATGTGCAAATACATAGTATTATTAAGTAAATGTAGTGACAAAAATGACCTGCAATGATATAAAAATGTTCTGGTAAATATTTTAGTTCAACTATTAAAGGGATTGTTAGGTTAATTGGTCTTTCTAAATTCTCCCTAGGTGTGAGTGTGTGTGTGAATGGTTGTTTGTCCTGTATGTCTTTGTGTTGCCCTGCGACAGACTGGCGACCTGTCCAGGGTGAACCCCGCCTCTCGCCCGGAACGTAGCTGGAGAGGCACCAGCAACCCTCCCGACCCCATTAGGGACAAGGGTGAACAGAAAATGGATTGATGGATGGATATTAAAGGGATGTTATTGTGTTTCCTTCTAAACAAGTTAGGACAGGTCTATGGGCAATACAAAACATCCATTTGCACAAAATCATTCTGAAATATATAGATTTCACCTGCTAACATCGCCTCTTTAGAGCTCCTTTCAGAATGAGTTGTTTAAGGGCCTCTGTCACTTTTATGCAAGTTGTTGTGGATCTCCTAATGATAGAATGATGATGCTTCCATGATTTATTTTAATTCTAACCAGCAGAAGCAGCTTAAAGCATTCTTTTATTATTATTATTAAATATCTTATCTGAATAAAGATATGTGTCAGATAGTTTCTCCTCTAAGCTTACTGTGGAGTTTTCCATGGTCTTCCCTAGAAAGAGTCTCTGATGGGAATGTTCCTCTGGAAGCACTCAGAACTGCTTTTACAAGGTCTAAATGTTTATGCTCTCAAACAAACTAGCACTAGTTTTATTCCCTCAATGTATGACTACCAACGGGTATAAATGTTTAACTTCCAGTAATAGAAGAGAGGAAGAAACACATTCCACCAACTAAAACAGAATCAGAAATATGCTGGCGACGATGCACGTCTTTCTGCAACACGACCATGACACGTGCTCTGATGTTCCCATAGAAACACAGGGAGATTTCTATAGTAACAGAATTTCCACCATAATAAGGGTGACCACCAGTGAAACACACTTTTTCCACCTGTTCCCGTGGCTGTGGGAGGAAGTGACTAAACAGGCCCCAGAATGGTTCGTTCATAAAAGCAGTCAGCTTGAGCGGTGATGAAGACAGGAGGAAGGCTTCAGAGTTGAGCTGGCATGAGGAATGACCCCGGGTTGTTTCGTCACTGCTGCGGTCATCCAGCAGCTCTTCTCCATCCCCAACACATCTTTCCCACACATCCACCTGCCTCTACCTCTCTGCTCCGAGAGATTAGACTTCTACAGACCTAGTATAAAGTAAAAATACTTTGGTTTCAGAGAAGTATGCTATTTACGCAATTATCCACATCAACGTATAGCAGTGCTTTTAATACAAACAGAAAAACTAGTAAAAATAACAAAACATATGGATTATTACTGCTTTATTTTATTTTATTAATTGGAATGCCCTGTAGCTCTGGTAATAGCTTCCAAGAGCTCATTTTGCAGAATATTGGATAACTAGTTGTATAATTAGTGAGGTTTTCTGCAGTCAGCTGCTTTGCACACATGCTGCTTGTGACCTGCCAGCTCTAGTTTCAAACAGTGTTATCTGAATAAGATTGATGAATGGTGCGTCTGTGTTTCCAAAGCTTTGCCGTCTGAGTTTTTACAGACCAGAACTATTTTCAAGCAGCAAACTTTGTTTTTTTTCAGTCAGGTGACTGACAGTGCCCAGCAATAGGTAGACAAGGGGCAGTGTCACTGACATCTCATTAAATGCATTTTAAATCATGGAATGGTGACAATTTTTGTTGCTGCATCTGAAAAGGTAGTTTTTAACTTTGTTACCAATACTCGATCGAGAATTATTCTCACTATTGGGACTGATATAGATATTAATATTGGATCAGTGAAAACCAAAATCTCTGGCTCCGCTAGCTCTGTCTACAGAAAAGCATTGTTTGCTGGCAGATAAATATCCTTCGATGTAAAATGCTTCAAAGTATTATTATTATTATTTTTTTGGAGCTTGAGTAAAGAATACTCAATGATAAGCACAAACAAACATGTTTCTGTTTTTCGTTTGTAAAGCACTGTAGGTTAATCACTTTAGATCAGCCACTGATCTATCTGGGGCAGTCTAATGCAAAATGCAGATAAAGCGATGAAAAAGAATGCGTGTACAGGCGGAGAGGTTAAAAACAGCATATGGCTACTGGTAAGAAACAAAAGTGTCAGATGTTCCTTCAGCTGCTAAGCAAATGCCACCTCACTGGAGCTGAATCCAGAGCAGCGCATCGCTCCAAGAGTCAGGAAACCTCAAGTGAATTCTAAATATGCAGCTATATTAAACCTTCATATAAATGTATTACATACTGAACACGGGTGGAGTGGGCCGCTCAATTCAAGGTGTGTCATGGCATGAATGGCATAGGTTGACATGTTTCCTGTGAAGTCAGGAAGTCCCTCTTCCCATTCTTCCATCTGATGGAATTCTCACAATCATATAAAGGACCAAAACAGCCAACATTTAGGTGCAGTGATGTAAATTACTGATGTGGGAAGGATTTTAAAAAGGCGCTAAAAGATCAGTGTTGTATATGTTTTCTATTGGCTGAAAGCTGGTGATGTGGAAAAAGAGAGAAACAAAGGAGAAACAACCTGCTATAAAAATGATTCCAGTAATCAACGATAAATGGTCAAAATAGAGCAGAAAAGTCTGATGCTGCTGTTTCATATTCACAATATGAATATGAACACTTTTCATATCCATGGATTATTGAACATCTCTGACCTGGATCTGAGCTGGGATGAGAGTTTTTGAAAACCAATAAAACCTTACAATCCTCTGTAAAAATCAAGAAATCAGTAGGTTGCCCGGGGGGGGGGAGTTGAATGCGCCCATGTTCTTGTTCTTGTTAGAAGAACTTTAGCATTTTCCATACAATCAAATGCAACATAAAATACTTTCCAGAGGTAAAAAATATAAAGAAATATTTTTTTGTTTTAAAGAAATATCTAAAAGCAAGAGACCCATACAATTCAGTGATCAAAATGATCAAACCAAATATAAACAGTGACTGGTTATCAAAAAATGAGGAACTGGTCTTTGACAGTGAAGGGCCTTGTCCTCCCGCACTGTTTCTATCTTCTGCCTAAAATGTCTGCTTCTGCACCATTCACAAATTAAAACATAATCTATCTCACAAACAGCAATCCAGTTGCTGTCAGAAACTGACTGATAGCAGTACAAGTTGTTATAATGAGTCTAGGAAGTGAAGGAAAGTTTAATATTATGCATTTATTTTTAAGAGACTTATTCTGAAGTATACATTCATTTTGTAGTAGTTCTTAAACTGTTGCCATGTTGTGCAGATGTGGTCAGCTAATAAAGATTGCTTGTTGATCTGACTGACAGAAACATGATAAAGATGCGACATGGCAACATGTTGGGGGTTTTAACAAACTAAAATAATTACAACAATGACAGATTAATGGATCAAATATGAATAATCTGTAAATACTGAGAATACAGAGACTAGCTAACAATGACCTTTCTTTTAATACTGGGCTGCGTTTGATCATCACAGTTTCAGTAAATAAAACCTCTCATCTATTTGTGGTAAAACTAGAAGAGCGAACTGCAATGTTTGTTTCTGGTCTCTGTCTGGTTGTGAAAACAAACCACACAACTCATTTAGCTGGACAGACACTGACCAGACCCTGGTTTTCAAGGTGTTCATGGGAGCCTCGTCTGTTTTTTCTCACTCAGCTGTTTGGTTCTGCTGTCTACATGTTCGATGGAACATTCCTAGAACCAAAAAAGAAACTGAACCGCTCTAGTGACGCATAAATTAAAAGCTAAATGTAAACCATTACCTACACGATTTTACTTAATACAGAAATAATATAACATGGCCGCTTCAAAAATAATGCTATTGATTATTACACTAATAATCATTTTGTCATTTATGCCTTGTATAAAAAAATATAATCAGTATGTTTTATATTACCATGACAATAATAATAATTTAAAAAAATTCTATCAGCTAAGAAAAAACTTTAGACAAAAATAATGAGATCAATTTAAAGTCAGTTACATGACAGTCTTTAAAAATGTAACAAGTATGCACATTCTGTTAGAGGAAAACTAAACCACCAGCAGATTTAAGTCATACTGACCTGTTACTGTCTTAAAACAGTGAAGAATGATTCTCCTTCTGTTTCCACAACATGACTTTTAAAACAGATAATGTTTGGTTATGTAAGCAATGATTGTTGGGAGCAAAATTTGACTAACTATGGCAGCTTGTTAGGGGGCAAATAAGATGAAACATTACAATGTCAACTTTGTTCATCAAAAGAACAAACAGCTGTACGTAGGAGCCGTGTTCCTGGCAGATTATGAGTTACAAAGCTAACTGCTCTGGCTTTAGGCTAATATGGTCAAAGTGCAAAAAATGATCAATAAGTACAAATCAACTTGTTTAGACAAACTGATTTGTCCATTTGAGTTGATTTAAAAGTGCAGTCAAAACTTTTCAACAGAATCTGTGAAAGTCGTGTTAAAGATGATTCTATAATGATTCTATAATTCCTTGCCAAAGGCTGCACTTAAAAACAGCAAAGTCATCTAATTCAAAAACAAAAAGGAGGTAATTTAAAACTCTGAGTGCAGGGGTTTCATTTAAAATATTACCGAATATTTTTAAGAACACATCGTCTCTCTAGAAAAGTTTGCAGAAAGGTAAAAGTTTTTTTAAACACTTAAAGATGACTAAGAAAATAGAGCAGTATGAAAGGGTGAAAAGCTGTACTATAATATTTTTATATTTTAGAGTTCATCAGGCAAAGAATATATTGACACAAAAATATTATATTGTACTGTCTAGTTTTTGTATCTGAAAATTAGTAACACAGATTAAAAGCTCAATATATTTTATATCTTTTGAAAGTTGTAGCCTGTCCTTGTTTACATGTCCTCAATAAATCACTTTAATGTATGTTTTCTATTTACTCAGAATAGATTTTGTCTTATTATTTTATATTCAATAAAATTAAAGATAACAATGAAACATAAGATCTCAGAGATCTCATGGTCACACTAGTAGCAAAGTTACAAAGCAATATTTTCCCAAACAAAACGATTTCAAAGACTTATATAATATATTATAAAATGACAGGGGTAAAGAAAGCCAGAAATAGAAAGAGAAGTCTGTAAAACTGAACAAACTGTGATGTCACAGACATCCCACAATAACTGGATAAACTCATTCTGTCTCTGAACTGGATCCCGGTATCAGGGGTTTATTCAAATGCTCCGGTATCTTATCCAGGTGTACTCAAACATAGTTTGCTCTGCCTGCAAGAGCTCTTTGTGTATTCATTTATTCCGCATTTAAATATGCAGCTGCTGCAGGCCGTTATCTGTGAGCCCGGTGAGTCCGGCGTGACCCACGAGCCTTACCGCCGGTGAGGCCTCTGATCCAGCAGGGTCAAAGACGTGGACAGAGCTGACGAGAGGGTGGAGGAGGTGGGGGCTTTGCGGTGGGGCTGATGGTGTCATTGAATGCCTGGGAACCTGTCACATTGTGTCAGCGTTAGCATCTACATCTGGCCCGCTCTCGCTTTAACCCCGAGCTAAGTATGACTAGCTCACAGGACCGGACCACAGAGGAGGAAGGCAAACTTTCACTTTTTCACCTTACTCACAGCCGCCGCCACTGATTGCTTTAATGTTTCACTTGCTTGAAATGAGTGGAATCCAAATGTGGTAATTAGTTGCCAATGGAACATGCTGATGTAAAAAATAACTAAAATAAAAAAAAATTATCATAGTGTTAAGCATTAGCAAGAGCTAAGAATCACATTTGTTTTATTTTTAGCTCATGTAATAAAATAAAGATCTAATAATTCAGGCCTTGTGTCAAATAAATAAAAAATATAAGGTTTTGACATACAAGTGGGTGTTTTTTTCCATTCTTTCATTTGATCCCTCAACATTTTTTTTCATGAGCAACCATGAAACCATTGATTTTCTTCAATAACATTCGACATTCATTAAATCATGTGAAACATCTTGGGCCTGAGATAATCGGATGGCTGTTGCATAAAAATAGTCCGGTTATTTGGTGTCAACCTGCCTCTTCGCATGCCCTCGGCGGCCCGGCATGCCAATGAGGACCTTTGTTTTCTGACACAGTTTCAGGCAGTCAGGGTGAATCACGGCTTAATTAAACAGAACAATGGCGACAGTGTACTGTAACTTTGGAAACAATAAGCATCAAACGCCAAGATAAAAAAGGCGGAGACCTAAACGTAATGACAGAAATCCAGGCATGAGATCTTCATGGAAAACATGATCCGCTGCTGGGTTATATTTGCAATGCGCTGTAATTCAGCCTCCTCGGAAACACTATGACCCCACCCCTGCGCTTCCCTTCTGAACACGAATAATTAGCAACACGATCCAGATTTTCTTTTGAATACGTCCATAGAAAATCAATGAAAGGATAGACCAAACAGTAATCACAAACAGCTGGATGTTCCATTGACCAGTCAGTGAAACAACCCTGCATAGCTGCAAAAAGCCAATGGAGCTGATCAAGCATTAGCTGCTCCATATATTTACAGAATAATAACCTGATAACAGTTGTGATTTATCATAACGATTAACTCTATTTTATAATGTAAACTAAAACTGATCAACTGATTGGGATACTTTTTTTTTTTTACTGTTTAGACTATTTTATCCAGTGAGGACTACCTGATATATTTAATAACTAACGATATATCTGAACATTTTGTTATAAAACGCAGTTATTGTGTGCTGCTTAATAGTGCGCCAGTACTGTTGTATGTGCAAGATGGCCTTTTAACGACAAAAATAAAATGTGTTTAAAAATATATGACTGTCTGTTTTTTTGGTAATGGCCCAACAAAACCACAAAGCCTAGACTCAACTTGGGAAGTAATAGATGTCAATGTCAGTCATAACAGAAATGTTGGATGTTTATATTGCTGTATCCCAAGTATGTTGTTATAGCCAACTCAAAATAATGTTCTGGTTCAAAAGAAAAATCTTCTGTAAAAGATAACTGTACAACATAAGGTGAAATGTTACGAGTAGCATTTATGTAATTATGATTTGTTTAAAAAAATACTGATAATAGATGAGTGGTCAGACGCTCAGACACTATTTAGTGTTTGTAACAGAAAGACCTCCAACCTTCGAATTGGGATCTCTCCCAGGTAGGTGGAAACAGCAGTGACTCTTCCTTCGTTCTCTCTCTTTCACACACACACACACACACACACACACACACACACACACACACACACACACACACACACACACACACACACACACACACACACACACACACACACACACACACACACACGCCCACACACACAACAGAAACAAAACTTGACCATTGTTTATGACCATTGTTTATGATGAACTAATTGACAACTCCTTTACTCAAGCCTAGGTCAGCCTCTTGAGGGAGACAGTATGGACGGCTTGTCACAGCACATCGAAGCACTGAGGGTAGATAGTGAGCGTGCTTCTTCTGGCGCAGCGTCTGTGTTATGCGAACAATCTGACATGCTGCACATGTTCCATGTCCAAATGAATTGGGCAGCTCTGTGGCGTCGGCTTAAAGTACATCTAAGAGGAGAGGTGCATGGGGGGGCTAATTCTTCTCTCCGCAACAGCTTTTAGTCTGCAGCCAGAGTCAAAATCCCATGTTTGAAGAGAAACTGCGACCACAAAATCTTTGTTGAATCAGGCCACACTCTGAGCCAGAATTAGCTCCTCACCATACTTTGCACAGATGGCACCAGAGACAGTCACTGCAAATGCCTTACATTCTAGCCAAGGCTGCCTAACCCTTTTCCTTAATCCTAATTAGGAATGCAATCTTCACACAGCATTTTTTCTTTTCTTTTTTTTTTTTTTACAACAAAAAGATACAAGTACAAATGCATTACTACAATACTGAAATATGTTTATAAGTCCAACGTTTTCAAGTACCGTAATCACCACCAAATAAATGCTACTTTTAGTGCTACAACTAACAATTATTTTAGTATTGATTATTCTATCGATTGGTTTGACGATTAACAGGATAAGAAATTGCCACACTCTGCAGATTTTACATTTATCCACTTTTACACAATATTAGAAATGCATAAGAAAATTCTAATAAACAAATAATTAATTCCTTTTTTAAAAGACAAAACATTTTCTTGCCTAAAATGCAACAATATAACATCCCTTTAATGTACGGTTCATCATTTGTAGCTTGACTTAACATTAATACAGTTTAGGGCTAATCTGTTGGGGCAGTTTTGGCTTAATTACCACTCTCACTTTGTTCTTTCAAATGGTCTTTTTTGAGTCTATTACCTCCAGTTAACGATTAATTGATTGCTAAATTAATTGACGTTTATTTCTGTAATCCATTCATCACGACTAATCCAATTAATTGTTTAAGCCCTGGTTACGTTAAATAAATTCAATTAATTAGTTATACTAACACCACAGTGGTCCAACAGAAATACAGTACAGGAGCAGAAAAAAAAAAAATCACTTTTTTCTTAACGCTGTCAAGAAGCTGTTCCATAGCAACACGTGAAGACCTGGAAACATTCACATATGGACATAGCAGGCTAATCTGACTGCTGGGATAATAACTCGGGTCGTTTTATGACCGACCAGCAGTCCCCTTTCCTAATAATGCCCTATTTGGCCAACACAGTGATGGAGAGATGAGGGAGAGCTGACCCACTCTACCACTGCCGGATAAGCCTGCATTGTTGAGCCTGTGGATGGGGAGCGTATCCGACCACGACTAGCTAAAGCTCCACTGACAACAGAACAATAAGCGAGCAGCACATAGCAGACACATGATGACTTAGCAGGTCCCAAAGGTTTAATCTGCATCACATCCTGAAAACTCACTCTTGGTTAAGAGAAAAAAAAAAGAATAAAAAGAATTTGACTGAAAAGGTAAGTGTGGCCTTTTAGCCTCTAGGTAGCACTCCAGGTATCTTTTAAATAAATAACTATGATGTTTAACCTCACTGAATCACCTAATTCTACTTTATTGTTAATAAAGGGGAATGAAATCAGTCTGCAATGTTCCAACGTTGTTTTTGGCATACAGAGGCAACATGTGTGAGATGGTAGCAGCAGTAGGCTTATGAAGGCTTTATAACAAGGCCTCCCAGTAGAGTTCAGCTCAGTCATCAAGATGCTATCAATCCTGAAACAACATGTCCTGAACAAAAAAACACAGTCTTCCTAAAGTCTACTGTTGCAACAAACGCTACACACAGCTCAGGCTATTAACCAGCCTTTGTTTTCACGTTGGAACAAAAGCCATGTTGTGTAGAGGAGCCTTTATGAAAAGCACTGCAGTCAGACGCTAAATGTAATGGTTACAAATTTACATTTGAAATATTTCTGCATTAATAAACATGAATCAGATTTATACCCTAGATCAGAAGAAGGTTCATTTTGGGATTATTTTTTTTGCTCTGCTATTAAATCCAGCCTCCAGATCACCAGCAGAATCAGAACTTATGGTATTTAAATACAGAGCACTGCAAGTTTCCCTATCAGCCTGTCAGATCAACAGACCAAATAACAATCTCAGGATGTTATTTAAATATCTGAAAAGTGTGATGGGGCCAGTGGTTTATGATTCCAGCACAAGAAGAAGTTGGGGAGCCTACAGCCTTTTAGACAGAAAGAATGTAAATTTAATGGCTATCATAAAGCGAAGAGTCAAATGTGCTACAGCAGCTGACCTGGGTGTAACTTAAGCAGTTTAGTTTTTTCTTTCTTTCCTTTTTCTTCTTCCCCATGTTAGCACAAATAAGGAGGAATAAAAAAAGAGTATAAGGGTCTTGTTGCATAAAGTGTCTATTTAGTGGGCGACTGGACATGTGAACTGGGTAGGTGTGACTGAGGGAACTGGACTTACATAATGTCTACAGATTTTTATTATTCCAGTATAAAAACAATGAAACCCCTCCTAATAAATTTTGAAATTGTTTTCTGAGTTGACCTGATAATAACTATACTTAAGATCTCAAATGTAAATGTGAATTACATTTACATTTCTGACATGTTCCTCCCGCTTTAGAGACCTCCCATTAGCGCTCAGACTATATGCTTTTCTTTGCAGCAATAGCAGAGAGAGAGGCTGTTAGCTGCCATGCTCCGACATGTTAGCTACAATGAAGAGCATGTTGTACCTAATCTGCTTACAGCGTCATTCTAAATATTAACTTTTAATGCAAAGATGGATTATGTAGCTAAAGAACACACACACACACACACACACACACACACACACACACACACACACACACACACACACACACACACACACACACACACACACACCCCTACAACAAAACTGAGCTTGAAGCAGAAAAAATCAAAGTCTCTGAATGACACAAGCAGATAAGCTTTAATTTTGGGATGTTATGTTTTCTTTTTGTTTGGTCAAAACTATTTTATTTCTGTTTTTAAACATATTTAAATTAGAGATATTGGTAGTACAAATGGTCCATGACCCTGGTAATGGTGCTGAGCAGCTCGCAGTGACATAATCATTGCAGGGAAAATCAAATAAGTAAATTGGCAACTACTCTACTTTCAGTCTGCTTGCTGTATTACTGTCTTTGACTTTAATGCTCAAAGCTGATGATAATATTCATCAGCTTTCTGCTAAATAGGTCTGTCTTTTGAAACAAAATTTCTTAAGCTGGATGGTTTCATAACAAAATGTGGTTTAGGTTTTTAAAGGGATGTTTTTATGTAAAATTCACCTTTTGAGCTTTACATCGTGTGGTAATGTTATTCTCTCATCAAAAACATACTTGGAGTGTTGCCTAGATTCATTTATGCTGTATTAGAAATCTTTGAAACTCCCATGACTTCAACTGCACAGTAGCCCTCATGCAACTCCTCCACTGAGCTCCTTGAGACTAGCTAGCAGCAATTAGCAAACACTTGGCGGAATTGCGCATTAACAAAGTTAATTATGCAAGCGACTTCTCAGTGCATTACTAGTAAAAACGTTGTTAAAGAGGTAATAGAGGAACACTGTCCATTTTCTCCCAAAGTTTCCTACTTTGTGTGCTTTTAGTGTTACTGTTTTCTATGCTGCTTTACATAAAATGGTCCCAGAGTCGACTGGTTGGATGAAAGATTGCAAACCTTTGACATTTCTTATTTTTCTAACCTACTGGATAGCAGGAGAGGGTCAGATGGCCTTGGTCACCGAGCTATGGATTGCTAAATATATGCCATCCATCTGTTTTCTATTCCCACTTAATCTGGTTCAGGGTTAAGGAGGGGGGCTGGCGTCTTCCTCCCTTGTTTGATGGATTAAAAAGAACAACATTTAATTTTTCTCTTAGAATAGCTAACTTTGGAATGACATACTCAACAACAATTGGAATTTAGTGTCTTTGCTGAAGAACTAAATCAACATGAAAATAAAAAATGTTGCAAAAGAGCTTCTAATTAAAAGGGTGGAGTCGGCTCTCATGAGCTGCATTCTCCAGTCAGATACATTCCACTCAGCAGCAGACAGAGGGAACGACTCCTAATCATTTCAGGGCCCAGTTGTTTATGAACGTGATGTCTTGCAAAAAAATATTGGGACATCAAAGTGCGCAAACTGAGCAAGAATTTCCCAACAAGCAGCCCACTCAGACAACAAGTGTGTATAATGGCATCCTCAAATAGTTTGCTCAGGCTGCATGGGAGAGAATGTCGCAGGAGCAACAGGTGGCCAGGGAAAATATCTGCACTTCCTCCTGCTTCCAAACCCGCTGGAGCCACACTTGCATCACCTATTTGGAGAGGAATTGGAGTTGGTTTTCATGGGAAATTCCGGAAAAGGGGACTTGACAGCAGAATAATCCACTCGTCCACGCTGCTAGCTGTGCTTCTATATCAGCTATTCTATTGTAGTGCAGTGACGGAGGAAACAAAGCGGGGCAGGACAGTTACAGAGCTGCAGCAGCACGCAGCGGCTGACGAACGGACTGCTTTCATGGTGAAAAGAGAGAATGGGTCATTTTTAATTTTTTTTTTACCTGCTGGTAAAAACCTACAAGTCACCAGAACAGCATCATCAATGGTACTTTCTCGTCTTTCTGCCATGAGCAGCGATGAGTTGTTTATATTAGGAGCAGAGGGGACATCATGCTGTGTGTGTGAAGTAGTAGATACTGTAAAACAGGATTTTACTAAAATGATTTTTAAGTTTACATTCTAAATTGTCTTAGCAAGTAGCGAGGGAAGAATTACTAACTGTAAGCAGCAATCTCAATGTATATATGCCTGAGCAATGGTTCAAACAGGGTTCTTGATGCTACATGCTACAAATGTTTTGCTGAAATTAAACCTGTTTTGTTGCAAAATTATTTATGACACTGAGTTATGCAATTACAATCAGATTTTTAAGTGAACAGTTTACGACTCCAAAGTGACGTTCTTTGTGGCGTCTACTGTGAATGTAGACACCACAAAGAAGTGCTCTATTTACAGAAGTAACAATGGATGGGAAGATTTATTTAGAGTTGACAGTATTGTGAAAGAAATCATAACAAGACAAAGGAAGTTAATAAAAATAAAGCACAACTAATAGAAATGACCTTTAGTGGAGCATTGACTGCAGCTCCTGTGGAGAATTTTGTTTGGATGCCTAGTCAAAACTAGTGGTGGGATTGTGCTGTGATGCGCTTCACCAACACAGACTTTGTTCATAATTTCATATAATTTTCAGCCATTGTTCATGTCTGGATTTACCACACCTACCAAATTATGGTGCATGTATCACATCAATGACGTAAAAGTTGGATTAAATGCCACCTAATCGTTCAGACGGCATCGCTTTTAAAACCATCAGATAGGTATTTGGTACAACATATGGAAGTGGCATGAATCTGATTTTAGTTTTTTTGGTGAGGGAGTTTGGAATTGGACCATACAGATTGCCATAAAAAGTTGAATAAGTGTTGCATATCGACAAAAAGAAAATCGTATTTGGTACGTTTTTGCCTACTGTGTGAGCAGGCAAGTAGTCGATTCCATATTGCGTATCTGAAATTTCGGACAAAACAGACAAAGCTGCCAACATTTAAAAACTCCTCATGACAGACAGGTTGAAAGCTTAAACTAATAAAACAGAGCTACTTTACTCATTGATACAGATAATAGATAGCGCTGATTTTTCTGAGCTCGGTGGTAGCGAGCTCACCAAGTGAACTGAGCAGAGCAGGCCCTGCCCTGATAAAGCATGACTGCAACTGGCAAGGAGCCAGGCTCAATCTGCTTAAATGCAACCAGCTCTGTATCAGTAGAGAAACAGCGTAACAGGCAGCAGCAGTTTAGTCCCAGCCTTACAGGCTGTTGTTCTGCCTTAGGTTAGAAACCAGTACGTCACAACAGCTCTGCAGTCGTCTCCTCTCTCTGAACAACTGAGCTGTTCTCGCTGAACGGCATTAACACGCTAACAATCGCCCCAAAGGAAGCTGCCCACAGATCTCGAGTGCTGATGATTTGAGATAAAACTGTACAGTTGATCAGTTCTGCATGAAAGAGTCTGTTTTAAGGAAGGACAGTAGGAGTGGGCGGTGCTGGCTGGGAGAAAAACAGGAGATTTGTTACATTTTGATACAAGGAGAGGCAGATTCTCTTTGAGTCTTGAGGTGAGGAGTCTGATGAAACCCAGCAGTCACCTTAAATCCAGAGCAAGCTAGAATAAACTTTACTAGCGCACTATGAGTGTAGTGGTTTCTTTGAGTTCACCTGTTTTCTGTTTTATCCCTAACAGCTAAATGGCTTTTGTTCTCCTCCTGTTGTTTTTTTGAAAAAATCTCAATAAATTATTTGTGCCTCTTTGGTTTTGTATGTTGAATATTTTAGGAAGCACATATCTGTGCTCAGAGCTTTATATGGTTAGCAGAACAAATATGAGAAATGGCTTTGTTTTTAGGGGTCTGCTGCTATTGAAGAAATGGCCGAAGCTTTAAGAGAGCGAGATAAAATGTGCTGAAACGCTTATGTGTGTGTTTTCTGGGAAGATGGCTCCACCAATGTCATTCAAAGTTGTTTTTAAGCTTCAAGTTTTAATTCAACAACATGGAGGAAAAAAAGATTCCGGCATACGGATGTAGAAATATTTTTACCCTTGTGTTTCAACAAGAACACGCCTACAAATCGGGTATTGTTGCTGCAAGATGGTGATTTAAACAAGTTCAATACAACTCTCAAACTTGTATTGTTTGTCTTTTTGTAATTTTCTGCTGTATGTTCTAGTAAATGAGAACAGCTTTAGACTGGGAAATGTTGTGTAATAATAAGCAAGGCAGAGGTAGAAAGACAGATTTAAAGTTGCAGTTTATAGCTCTAGAAGAGTCTGGCTTCACATCTAATCTGTCTTTAGATGTAAAGCAGGAAAGGAAATGGCACAGGAGATAACATGGTCATTTTGGGAGTAACTCTCCTGTTGCACGTTTTATCAGGTTTAATGTTGACAAACTGACAATTTAGTTCAATTACTACATTATTGCAAAAAAAAAAAGAAAAAAGAATAATCCAGGAAATCCTTTAGAAGAGATAGGGTGTGGAATATCCACAGTCACATCCTCTACAACTGAATAATTTCTTCTTTTTCTACTGTCCCTCATGTACCCTAACTCATGTAGTTATTCCTAAAGATTGTGATCCGCTTTGAGATTTGAGCCACGCTGTTAGTGTAATTCAGAGCGTAAAACAAACAATCTAGAGTGAAATCTCACCAAATTACACCCTTGTTCCGCTGCCCTGTGGACGCAGAAACTTAGGATGCCCTACTGTAAGGCAACCACTAATGGAGCTCAGACAGGAACCCACCACAGTGTTGCAAACTCGTCGCCTATGTCTGGCATTCTGACAAATATCTAAGGCACTCACTTACCCAGAGTATGCCCTCACACACATGTGGCAGCAGCTCTGTGTGTGCTGAGCCTCCACTCTGGATATGAGTCACAGCAAAGTCTAAAAGGCATGGACGCTTTGACCACTTCTCGTGATTGGCCTCAACAGAAAAAGTCGCATTTTTCTTGAAGTAATAACTCCGCTTCCAAAGCCTGATGAGAAAGGTTTGGTAGAAACAGATGCGGAGTTGTTTGCCAGGGCCATTTTGATCAATCACATTGAATTGCTTTCTGCCAAAGCATGTGAGCCAACCACAATGCTATCAATTGCGATTCGGTTTCAATATGTTTAGCACTAAGCAGCCCTGAAGGGATCGTCCTCACACCATATGGTCAGATGATCTGCTCAACTGAATGTTAGCTACTCTTTTGTTGTTACTGGTGACTGTTCAATTGAAACCAAGCTAATGACCACATCTATACTGCAAATACAATCTCACAAACCAACTGTTTGGTTTCAAATGCTAAAGTCAGCTTCTTAAGTGCTGTCTATCGATGAAGAAATTTAATCAGCTTAATCACACTCTAGTGCTGTGATTAATCACAATTAATCATTATGCCTAACTTTGTAAGCTTAAAATAAAATATGTAAGCAGATGTGGTTCTTGCAGGAACCACAACTGCCAACCAATTAAAATGCAAGTAATTATCTGGCTTTTTTGTTGCTGTTGCTGCTGTCTTTCTTGTAGCAGAAATTAGGTTATGTATTCTCCCAGTACTCAAGAGCAATTAAGAAAAACTTACTCCACTACACATGCACGCAAGTAGTAGAAAACTTGTTCTGGGGACAACTGATAGATAAGCTATAGCTCTTTCCTAGTTCTTGATGTGCCACACCTTTCTGATGTCACCCTGGGCAAGTGCCCATATAGCTCATAACAAAAACCATCACTGTTTTCCAAAAATGTTTATGAAAATGTTTTATTGTCTCAACCCAAACATGTCTGAGGATTCTCAGTTTTTCATATTCAGAGAAGTTTAAAGGAAGTCATTTTGTTTTATGCACTAATTAAGAAAAGTCCCTCTATGTTCAATTCCCATAGAACGTGTGCAGTGTTCTATGGGAATTGAACATAGAACACTGCACATAGAACATTGGATGCTTCTTACAGTCAGAAGTATCCAAGCGACTGGTGTAATTTGTACATGTGAAATTTTAGGTTTGTGCACGTGGACGTTCACAAGTGAGGTAGCAATGCAACACAAGAAAACTGAAAAATGTTCAACTTTTGTTGTTGTCTGCTATCGTGGAAAAATTTCACCTTTCGCTGTTGTTCGTTGCTCCCTGTGTCGAGCCCATAACGCACTACTGTGAACCAGGTAACCCTCCACAGGAGAGAGCCTTTTAGGTCAAAATAGGAAGCTCAATTTATCTACATTACGTAATATTAGCGCGTTCAAATTTTCATATTAGTCACATGCGTTAATGCGTTAAGCACTACTTCTTACTTCTCACTGCTTGTTGTTAAATAAAAGAAGAAAAGCAGCAGAAAAATGTTGACACTGCAGATTTTTTTAATTAGTTGATACCACGGTCGATAGATTGATGAAAGGATCAGATATGGGAGGTAAATCTCACCCCAACCAACAGCAACAACAACAAATTTACCACAACCACAATGACAGAAAGCAGTGACCTGTATAAAGTTCACAGCTTTATGCATCGGATCCTGCTTGTTTACAATTGGATATTTTTCTAGGGCCTATATGCCAAATCATATCTTTGCTCCAAGCAGTTGCTAGGCAACACAGGAAATTTTCAGCCAAGCCAAACCAGGGAACTTTTGTTTTTGCATTTGGGTTTGGTAGAAATTAAGGCAGGAAAATGCACCATGTAGATCAATAGTTTTAGTTAATTACAGACTTATATTTGATTCAGTAGGACACCTGAGTTGATGCTATCGTCTTACTGCTCATCAAAACTTCATTAGGCTTGTTTCATATATGGCACATTTATGGGGAAGATAAATGCACCATATATGAAGATAGTAAGAAATATCTCCAACATTCCTGGGCGTTACATCTTGTCCCCTATCAATAACATCATAGCTCTCTGACATTTCAAATATGACAGACACAGTCGCAGCAAAGTGATCTGGTCCAACACTCATTTATGATTTATTTTTACAGTCAGAAGCATCCCGCATTATTTTAAGATGAACTTGAGATGGTGCAAGAAAGCCTTAAGATAACTGGATGTTGAGCATTAACTTCACTCTATTCTAAATGCACCTGGCTTGGTACGATAGAAAGCGATGGAAACAGATAAAACAGTACGAAATAATATTTTACAGAAACATCCACTAATTGCACATAAAATGTGTTTATTTAATATGATTCAATCCTGTTTTTGGATCGAGTCATATGTGAGAAAAAAAAATATTAGACTGTAGTCTAAGAAATGCTTCATAAAGAACACAGATAAAGCATTTAGGATTATCAACAAGCACGCTATTGCACATAGAACAAACTGTGAGTTACTAGTTATTCTCTCTATATATGTAATATAAATATCACATTTCATTTGTTCATTTGCTGTCTCTTATCTAAATCTTAACACATGCTTATCCAATTACTCGAGGAATTATTACTAAAATACCCGATAGCTCCTGTCACAAACGGATGTTAGCAGCTGATGTATGCTTTTTATGTCGATGGCTCCTGCTTTGTAGGTGATTCTACACCCACTGACACTCGCTGGTGATGGATGAGAGAGGATCGCCGCTGGTCGTGAGGAATAAAAATAAAGCCTGTGAAGTGAAAATTTTATATACAAAAAGCTCTTCACAGTCTTAAATTGAAGAATGATTTAAAAAAAAAGATTACTTTCAACAGTACAATAATAAAATCATTTAGTAAACATTGTTTTCCAGAGAACTCTTATTATATTCAGTTGTGCATAGAACTGAAATATCAAATACACAAGGAATTAAAATAAAAATCTTAATAAAAATATGATAAATATTCAAATCCATAATAGCCCTGTAATTATTTTACCAGCAACATTTAATGTTTTAATTAAAATGAATGAAGCTGTTTGATTAGACGCTGGTATCGTTCCCTCCATCTCGTTCAGTGAACCATGACATTGATTTAGAGTTACTGACTTATCATTAAATCTTTATTATAATGGCAATTTCTACACTCTAAATACCTTGATTTGATCATTACTGTTGTGGCAAGAAAATAATTTAAAAATCAAGTGGAGTAATTTCGGGGACCCATACAACAATTAAATACAAAACGCATTAATTAGGACTCTTCTTAAAACTCTGTACAACAAAGCCTGTTGGTGAACCAAAGGCCATTTTAGGATCAGGAAGTTATTTTAATATGACAATGTAAAAAAAAATAATTTCCAAAAATCTGCACTTTTAACCTCTACAGTCCCTATAAGTCCCCCAAATTTTCCATTACTTTCTCATTTTCTTTTACAGACAAACAGTGTTAACAATATGAATGACTAATAAGGTTTGTGTGTCTGTTCACCAGCCTGCTTGTGGCACCTTCTGGAAAAAAACAGCTACATTTTTGGGATTCCGAAACTTCTGACTCATTAACAAGAAGGACAAATATGGCTGTTCGGAAATATTTCCTGTAGCAAATTAAATGCAGTCACGATGTGGAAACATTAAAAAATAACATTCCTCTTATTAAGGCAACAGTGTTTTAAATCAAATAATGTGAGGCTCAGATTCCTCCGGGCTCTAGACCAACTTTTTACACTGGTTACACTGGCACGCCTCACTTCTCGTCATAGCACAAAGATCAGGCGCACCCAAATTTTCAACCACATTGTATTTTATGTCACAGCTTTACAGGTTCACTTTTTAAAAGAAATCTCTGTCCATTACTGGCAATATTGAGTTTGAATTAATTAATTAACAGGGATGGCAATTGTACCTGCTATGTAGAGTGCAGGAATACAGTGACACATTTTTCACAGTAAAACTTTCCAAAAATCTGTTTTGACTCCTCTGGGGAGCTGGGAGTTTAAGTTGACAGTTCAAGTTATTAATATTCATGGTATGTACTGTCACTTGTCACTAGGGACAAGTTCTGTAAATTAACTCATGCTAAGCACTATGATGCAAGCATGAGATTGCTGTTTTATTCAGTTTGTCTATGTTACTGTGTGTCTGTGCCTATCAAATAAATCTAATTAAAAATATCACTGGTGTCTCAATTGTTGACTGCATGTTATTTTAATAACTTTTTGATTAAGCATACTGTTCTTTAATATTTCAGATTTTAATGTTTCCTATTTTTTATATGTGTGCCATCTACAGTTTCAACCTTGTTGTTTTTATAAGTTAAAAACACATTTATTTTTTCTCCTTTTAAACATATATGCATATCTCTGATATTTTCTTATTAATCAGTTTTTCCATCGACTATTTTTGGTTGAATTCTGTCACTTTTAACTCGGCACTTTACTTTCAAAACTAATTATTGTTGCATTCGTTTAGTTGACTTGGTCATTTTGAACATTTTATTGTGCAAGTCTCTGGCGGTTTAAGGTGTTGACCTGTTTATGACTTCGGTAGAAACAGGTCTACAGACTTTGTGTTACACCTGACACAGTACAGAATTGCTGTATGAATAAAGTTTGACTCATATATTGATTGAGTTTTTATTATTATTTCATTCAACAGAGAACTTTAGGTTCTGACCTGATGAAGCCTTCCTCAAAACTTTAAGGAACGGCTGAATGGCATTTCTAAATTCAAAAAGGATGTTTCTTATTTGAAATAATGCGTTAATTTAACTGATCCGATCAAAGATATAAAAAAAAGCATGAACTAAAGTAAAAGTGTGTATAAAATTCTAAAATTATTGCATACCAGCAACACAAAGACACTGATTACATAACAAAGGAACACTTGCTGGCAGAGGAACTTCCTCCAATCATAGTTTGGATCCTGTCAAATTCATCAAATAGGGGCAGTGAAACTATAAACTGACTGTTTCTTTGATTCAAAGTATTTTTTGCAAAAATATTAGGAAGTGTTTACAGGTAAAGAGGAAGAATTCTGCCCTTTGCGACATTCCTGACTCATCTTTTGTAAAGTCAGCAGAACAGATGGTTTTGTTTTTTCCCACTTTTCATGTCCTCTGCCAAAATATACGCAAGCTGATCCCTATTTTTTGTGCAATATGTGTAACAAAAGTAACTCTAGGCTTCGAGAAAGCTAAGCAATTTATTCTGGCTGTAACTTAAATAAATATAAATAAGTACAGGCATGTTTACCCCTGAATTGTGTCAGGGCAGAGAGAAGGTGGTTGCTCTTTCAAGCTATTTTAGGAGCAGCTCTGCCTTTGCGTCTAGTTTCAGAATTAGAAGCATGTGCGAACGCAGGTTTGTCCACATTAAGCGCCATGAAATGCTTTTATGAATATATCCCAGAATCTCAGACATAACCACGCAGTGCCTAATAATAACAGTGTTATTCACAGCTTCACTGATGATAAGCATACATAAACCACCTGTGGCCGGGCAACGAGAAGACGAGAAGGCATTGCTGTTTACAGCACACTTGCCAACACACTTGAGCACCTACATTATTAGAAAACAAGCCACAGGTTCGTTGAAACTGGCTAGAAAAGAAGGAGTGATGTGGTGGCAGATGACAGACAAGCGAGTTCTAAACTTCCACTCAGCTTACAGGACAAGCAGGTGGAAGTGGGGAGTTCAGGAAGGATTAATGGGTTTTGTGGGAGTTCCCACGGCTGAGAAAAGGGGATGACTACATGTTCTGCAATATCTGGAGACAAGCTGGTGATAGAGGAATAGATTTGTCAAAATGACTTACAGGGAAAAGAGTCTAGAGTAACCTCTGACTAGGAGGTTTGACGTCATGTTCGACTCCTTTAGACCCTTAAAGTTTTATAAATCACAGCGCCCCAGCCGTGCCTTGCTGTTTTAATAGGAACATGTCACAACTTTGGAAGAAACATCAAGGCCTAAAATAACAGGTTAATCTTGCTTCTACATTTATTCTAACGAGTTATACTTCTTGTTAAACAAAGAAAATAACATCCCGAAACTTTGGAGCTGCTGTTCAGAAGTCTTGTCCACTATCATTATCACATTGGAACAATTTCAAACACCTGAGGTCGTCAGATGACTCTGCCTTGTGGCTATTTTTAGAAAATAATTGCCCTTTTGCTACAGCCTTGTAAACAAAAGCTGAATCCAGAGCGATTATATGGCTGTGACTCCCAGCAGGGGCGCAGCCTCGAGCTTTTTCCTCTCACACACACTGCGGCTCGTTGCTTCGCCGTCATTAATGAACCCCCTAATTATTTCACTAAGCTGACAGCATTCTAGGGTTTGATCAATGGTGGGATCCTCTGACCTATTGATGTACTCCCATCAGTATCCAGCGCATTCATAAGCAGGGGGAACCGGCGCGGCACTTCCTCCCTCTGGGGACCATGTGATCGCAGATAAAGATCATCAAACAGGAAGCTGCTCTTGTGCTGCCCAAAGCCCAGGCACCCAGTAAGGAAGCAGATCATTCCTGATATAGAGCAGCCTAAACACAGAATTGAGCTATCTTGACAAAACAAACATTGGATGATGGCTCTAATTAAATTAGACCCGTCACTTCCAAGAACTCACAGTCCCCCCGTCAGGTTCAGGATGTGACCAATCTAGAAGCCAAACTTCCCACAAGAATCCTCCCTCTCCACACCTCGGTCATTATCATATTTTCATCACGAACTTTTGGCCAACATGTGCTGCTTCAAGATGGCCTGTGATTTATGAACCCTATATTTTTCGCTTACTTGTCTTATTGACATTTGAAGCATGCGCATGCCGCTGCCATTTCTGGAACGAGCAGTAAGTCGCTGTTTGCGCCTCAACCGCTGCGAGACATTGTCAAAAAATAAATAAATAAACAGAATAAAAACAGGCCAAGGTCCTGAATCCTTCTCTGAGTCACGGCGAAGTGGATTTTCTGTCTCGGGAGACGAACCGACACACCCCGCTTCTTTTCTGAAGGCCTTCAACTGCCAAAAAACACTTAGTTTTCCATCTTCAAAACTTCCCCCTCCTCCTCTGACCTCAGCCAGCTCATCGGCGGGGCACTCTTTTTATCTTTTAGGAAAACAGGTGGTAATGATTGTTAGTCAGAGCTCATATGATGCGGAGCTGTCTGCCTCCATGTGTTTTCTATTTGGAATGCTGCATTTGCTAACATGGCACAGTCAGGTTTAGGAGGGACTCAGCAGATATTTCTGGTCACGCCTGCGACGCAGCTCAAAACAACCACCGCCCGCTCCCACTCAGCTGTTTCGGGTCATTCCACATGGGGTATGGGACATGGGGCGCTTTAACCTTATGACATGGAAGGGCTTCGGTTGCACAAGTAAGGATCGGCTTCAGCTCAAACATGAAGATTGCAAATAACTCTGCAGAACTTCCTAACTCGCACCCCATTCTGACTCATGACAAAACAAATCCCGAACAGCGCAGGGCTTCTTTCTGTTTGCCTGCCCCGATTTCCTCTGCCATTTACCGTCCCTTCAGAAAAATGTCAGACTGTCTGCGACTTGCCCACGGGGACGGAACGTGTCATTTGGAGTGTGTTCCTAACATTTGCTTGCTAGCTTTAGGTGGAGGGAGAAAACGTCAGAAAACAAGGCTCTCCTTGGGGAGCCATCAGCAGTTATCTGGAAGAGAAGGTTCTCCTGCCTGGTCAAACGGTGCAAAAAGACAGAGTCCCAGGTTTCCATTTAGAAAGACATTAGACACTGGGTGACAGAACCCTGGCTATGTGTTATTCTGAAGATTTTCAAAGGTTTAAGCAATCTTCAAGCGGGCAGCTTTCTTTTTTTTTTATCTAATCGATGGCGATAAAGAGAGGGCTTGAATTGGATTAGTCATGATGAATCAATTATTGAAATAATCGTCAACTATAAGACTTCTACAGCACTTTATGAAGACACTCAAAGATGCTTTACATGAAATAATTTAGTAATATAGTAATTGATTAATCGTTAACTGCCGTGTGCAGACTCAAAAAAAGGTCACCTGCTGACAAAAACAACATATTCAGAGCAGTAAATAAGCCAAAATTGTACAAAAATATTTATACATTTTGTACTTAAGATAAAAACACCTTTGTTTGCCAATATGTTTTACCCAAAACTAATCAAGTGGCATTTTTTTATATGCACCTAGTTCGTTCAAATTAATTGAACGTTATGTTATTGTGTTTCAGGCAATGAAATGTTTATCTTTGTATTTAAAATAAAGGAATTTAATTATTTATTTATTTCCATCTTCGATCGCATCTTCCATCCATTTATTTCTAATATTGAAAAGGCTTAAGTAGCTTGATGAAAAATCTGTGGCAATTTTGCTTTATCCGATTAATCAACGAATGGTTAGAATGATCGAGTGATCAACCGATTACCAAATTAATCGCTAGTGGCAGCCCTAAATTGGATCTTGGCAGATAACTGCGAAAATGACGTTAAATCCAGGATATTAAAATAAAACAGATCCTTTAAATGCTGAAAATTAAACAAAAACATTTGAATGATGATGTGTGTATCCTTTTCTTATCGGAGTGCTAAAACTGAGCTGCTCGCTGTAGTCAAAGCTCACGGTTTAAAAAGCAACAACGACCTTTTGAATTCACTCCTCAGCACAGGTGTTTCTTATAAAAGTAAAAGAAATGATCTCACAGTATATATCGGCTCACTTCTAATCCACTTTGAGCATCTTCCAGCCCCCACATATCTTGGCTGCGC
Source organism: Xiphophorus maculatus (assembly GCF_002775205.1). Lineage (NCBI taxonomy): Eukaryota > Metazoa > Chordata > Actinopteri > Cyprinodontiformes > Poeciliidae > Xiphophorus > Xiphophorus maculatus. Next base: position 16,657,562 of record NC_036453.1, on the reverse strand, counting down.
ACTTGGCAGGAACCTTCTGGCAGATTTCCTATTCAACGAATTTCTTTGGAGTATTTTCGGAGAAAAGGCCAAAGCCAACAAAGGAAAAGGTGGATGCAAGTCTGATGGAAGTGTGTTCGCCTTGCCTCGTCGTTTGCTCCAGTGACTGACGACTGGCCGTAGAAACGCAGCATGTTCCGCCTAGAGTTGTGTGGCCATTAAGATGATCACCATCCTAAGAGCGCCATGAACTGAAATAACAAGCTCATCTCTCACAGAGAGAGAGAGAAAATGAAACCAAGCAAGGCCTGCAGAGAAAGAACAAACCACTGACACTTTCATTTCCTACGAACATTCAGTCTCACACATCGGGGGATGTGTTTGGATCTATATTAGGAGCAGAACTTTTTCCAAAACGCAAGAAGCATTCGAATTACAGTCAGTGCTACCAGCAACAATTAGTGATTCATAACCCGGCTTGTGGCGAGCTCAAGTCTGGCTGCATTTGTCCAGTTTCTACAAAGACAGAGGCGGTGTTGGCTGGGGCCCAGCTGACCACATGGCTAAGCCCTGTCCACTGAGACAAAAGGAATTTCTAAATCTTCACATGCTCGCCGCCCGCATGAAAAACTAATTGTTCTCCTTTTGAGGTTTACACAAGAGAACACCGTTAAGAGTATCTGAAATAAAATTTAAAAAAATAATAATCATCTTACAGCCTGAAGGTATGTCAGGGGAGCACAGGAACATATTTCAAACAAGCTCCACTGCCGTTCCTAATTAAAGTAAAGGGAATAAGCCTGCTCACACACGTGAGAGATCACAGGAAAGGCTCTTATGTCTCCACTTGGTTTCATCTGTTCGCCTGTCCTCTCACACCTTAATCCGAGGAGAAAGACTCAAAGTGCGTTTCTGACAGACAAAGAGAACAAGGTTTCTAAGAGCCTAAAAAGGAAGCACAATTTCCTTTAATTCACTAAACAAAGTCATTTTTTGTAATAGAGAAATCAAAGTGAAAGTTAGACAGAGTATTTTGATACAAGATAATATTCATTTTTAAATACAGCAATAATTAGAACTGAAACTCATGTTTTATTATTTTACATCCACTGTTCTCAAAGCGGTGGTACCTGTTAACTCAATGATTTGCAAGGTAAATGTAACAGAGAATAAAAATAAGTTTGTGACTCCATACTCATTTTTCTCTATAAATGAGACTTTGTTCTAAGAATGATATCACATTAACCGTATTCTAGTTGCTGATCAGAAAAACGCACTGATTCCAGTCAGTGGCCTGGCTAAAGCTACAATGTTCTGAACTTTCAAAAACTAGACACTTGTTTACTAAGAAGCTGTGCTGCTCTATGTGGGGGATTTCATTAAATACAAATTATTGGGAACGTAAGCATAATTTAACCCTCACTTCAGCTATCAATAGGAAGACTATTTTGAAAACTGCATTTCTTTGCAGTTTATGGTCGGATATAAATTGGAAGGTGTTCTATTTTTATTTTGTGCACAACATGCAAACCTAAATTAAAGTCCATATCGTGTTGAACTATTAAGAAATGTTGGTAAAAATGCTATAAATTATATATATATATATATATATATATATATATATATATATATATATATATATATATATATATATATATATATATACATATATATATATATATATATATATATATATATATATATATATATATATATATATATATATATATATATATATGTGTGTGTGTGTGTGGGATAAAACCGATCAAGCAACTATTTCCCTTCCCATCTTTATAGACTCTTAATTGGGACACAAAAGTAACTATGTTCTCTCGATAAAACATCATCAGAAGCGGTTGTCATGGCTTTTAGGGCTCATGCGGAAATAAATAAATAAACCGCGGTGATATCTTACAGGTGTCCGTTTTTCGCTTCCGGCTACAGGAGACAAACCTAGCACACAGATTTCTGAAGCCCTACAGAAACTGTGGGTCCATTTTTTTCTCACTCGTGTTTCTATTAGCCAGCGTTAAGCTTCGGTGCGGTTTGAAAGGCAGCGGTGAAGAAGGAGGAGGGAGAGGAGGGGGCACCCACCACGAGAGTCTGCCCGCTCGGCTGGCTCCTCCCGCGGTCAGCCTGCCTTCACTCCGCCGCAGGAACAACCGTTATCTCGCATCACTACGTCTCTGCCGCCAGCGCGGCCCCGCAGCCTCGCGCTAAATAGTTAACTGCTCCAGCTACGAAACCGCAAACATACATATTTGATTAACCAAACTTGACGAAAGTTTTTTTTTTTTTCTCTTTTATTTCTGTCTGAACCTTTTGAGTCAGGACACACACACACACACACACACACACACGCCTACACACACACACACACACACACACACACACACACACACACACACACACACACACACACACACGTGAACCCCAGCGCGCGCGCTAACAAAACGTGCAACTTAATCAAGCTGACGTGAAACGCTAGGTTGATTTTACGACAGCTCCGCTATGTTAATGTGTTTTTTAAAAAAGCGATATACTGATGTAAACAGCGGTAAATGCGACGCAGTCTATTGGGAAACAACAGGAGGACGAAGCAAAAAGTTGTGAAAAAATGCGACTATCCTCTCTTTACATTTCGGTTAACATTTTCTAAATAGTTCACATGTGCTTGGGGTCAAATATAGCGGGTTCACTTTTGAGTTTAACGGTAGTTGCGTCCAACTAGTTAGTTGTGAGTCCCGGTCCGTTTTCCATACAACGCGGAGGCAGAAACGGTGATAAAAAACTGATGCAGGAGTTGACTGGCCACGACGGCCACGTCCCAAACAAAGCCACGGGGCCGAAACAGCAGCTGCTGTGGGTCGCTTTTTTTGTACTTACAGTGAGTTGAGAGGAGAGTCAGGAGGCAAGCCAGACGTGTTTTCGCCATCTTGGTGTCGATGCAATGCTCGGTGCGGCTGGCCGTACATGCGCAAAGTAGCCTCAACAGCTTTGGTGAGGATAGAGAGACCTAGAGGGGAAACTACCGGAGGGAGAGAGAGAGAGAGAGGCAGAGAGGGGCGGGGGAGCTATTATATGGGGTTTCCATGGCTACCGAAAGCATCACTCACACAGACAGGAATTTATAGTTGACACGATGAGGAAAGCTTTTACTACTGTGTCCTTACACTGCTGTTGGCAGGCACCAGCTGGGAACCCAGATATGAATCCACCAGCTTCAAGACTTTTATTGATGTGGGAGGGAATTGAGATTTGAAAAAAAAAAAAATAAAGATATATATATATATATATATATATATACTGCTCAAAAAAATTAAGGGAACACTTAAACAACACAATATAACTCCAAGTAAATCAAACTTCTGTGAAATCAAACTGTCCACTTAGGAAGCAACACTGATTGACAATCAATTTCACCTGCTGTTGTGCAAATGGAACTTTGTACAGAACAAAGTATTCAATGAGAATATTTCTTTCATTCAGATCTAGGATGTGTTATTTGAGTGTTCCCTTTATTTGTTTGAGCAGTATATATATATATAAAACAAAAAATAGTGTCTTCACATTATTTTTGCTTGAATGAAAAGTAAACGCAAATGCTTTTAGGTGATGCTATAGCTCCTAAAAAGGAATACAAATATAAATTACTGCTCTAATGATCAGCCAAGGCTATTTTATGCTACAGGAAAAATATTTAATGAGATCAAACCTGAACTTAGTACTCTGCTGCTGTGACCAAAAGTGCCCTCTAAAAACTGATGGGTCAGACTAGTCTGCATCCTAAGCAAAAATATAAGAAGAAAAAAAAGTAATGATGCAGAATAATAATAATAATGTTATTATCAGTGGGTTGAAATGCTTGTTGTCCATTTAAGATGACATTACCCTTTTACTTGCTGAGTAGTATGTAAGCATCATCTATTGAAATAATGGTGACACCATAATTTATTCTTGACAAGTGTACATCTACTAATGCTGTGATCAATCAAACATAGCACAGAGAACATTAATCCTCAATAATAAAAAAAAAGAGGAACATGTCTGAAAACTATATTCTGGCATTTTTAGCAATAGTGCCATGAGCAGCAATTTTGCCACTGAGTTTCACTTGTTGAACTTTATAAAGCTGTCTGAACAAGCAACGATATTTCTGAGAAGTACCTCTCATGCTTATTAAACACACCCATTAAAATGATACTCTATTAAAGTTAAATCAGAACTCCTCAACACAAAATTCAGCATGAGATAAATGACATGTAAGAGATCCAACAGAGATCATATGCATTCATCTAAAATTATACATTAACCAATAATCTGAAATGTAACACATGGTTTAATACTACATAGCTAAGGGTCTTGCACAAGTACCACCAGTGCAACGTTAGGAGTGCAACAAATAGACCTTCATTTATTTTTACTCACTGTAAATCATTTCTCTGTCATAAACTGAGGAAATGCTGCCTTGACATGGCACTGCAGTCATGTCAGCCCAGGACTCTCTTACCTTGTTCACATTGAAAGAACAAGCTCTGTCTTGTTAAGTCCTTTCACATCACACTGGATACAGTCCTTGGGTTATGCCAAAATGCATTGCTTGCATCAAGCTATTTTTTTTTCCATGTACTGAGCTCTGCTATAACTCTGCCAGGTCAGAAAAATTCTCCCAAACAAGTAAACAAGCTCTTATGAGACAAAATAAGCTTATTTATGACTTTATGCTACTGTATTGCGTAGAGATGTCCCATTATCCGTCAGTGGATGTGCACTTTGGGTGAATTCTGTTTGCGTAAAAGTCAGTGGAGACAGTTGTTTACCCTCACAGAATACTTAATTAGTGCAGCAATTCTATCTAAATATAGGTATATCATGTCTATATTCTGCTTGGGTGCCTGTGAATTGCATTACATAACCTGTGCATATGTTTAATTTAAGCTGTACACTAATGTAAGCCAGGTGAAGTTATCACAAATTCTTTCTAGGTGAGAAAGATTGTGTGATGCTAGAATCCTGAAGTGGCCGTTTTTCGGTCTCGTTGCAGCCTCTTCTATGAACAAGTAAATGTTTAGGGTGACCGTGGCTCAGTGGGAGGAGTAGCTGTGTTGAAGTATTTGAAGTTGAGGGTCTGAATCCAGCTTCCAACTCCTGGGCAAGACACTTAGCTCCTACTTTCTGATTTGTGTGCTGGTGTATAACTACTAGAGATGCACCGGCACGATATTGAAATCTGCATCAGTCCCGAAATGAAAAAAAATAAAATAAAATAGATTGGTTAGCGGCGGCAACCCATAAGGGCAGATCTATTCACTCTATTTCTGTGCAATGTCATGCTTTCTTAATTATTTTACATTATATTTAGAATTCCTAATTGCACTTTCCGAACTATTTGAAAGAAGGTTCAAATAGTTCGGAATAGTTCAAATAGTTTTTCCTTGTTTGACCAAGGAAAAAATGGTCAGTTTCAGTTTTCTTATTATTGTTTTATTGGCTGTTATTCTCCTGATTACATGGACTCAACAAATTAAAGTCAAGTGGGCTTTTTAAAAAAAAATCATGTTTAACCAAGCTTATGAAGCTGTTGATGTAGTTAATTGTGCTGTACTGGTGCAGAATCATCAAATAAATTTGTATTTCAGTAATTGATGTCTGTGTTTAAAAAAATAAACAGTTTAAGTCAATTCGGCTTTTTTTGTAACCAATACAAAAAGTTGTATTAAAGGCAAATCTGGATAAGTATCAGAAGTTTAAAAAGTCAATCCCTTTTAACTACCGATGTGTTTGTGAGTGGCTATTTACCATTTAGTATTTCAGACAGAGGTCACTGAAAAATGATTGAATTCTTTCACCTTTCATTTATAGATTTTATTAAAATATATATTTTTTTGTTGCTGCTGCACAGTGGCACAGTTGGTAGCACTGTTGCCTTGCAGCAAGAAGGTCCTGGGTTCGATTCCCGGCCGGGGTCTTTCTGCATGGAGTTTGCATGTTCTCCCTGTGCATGCATGGGTTCTCTCCGGGTACTCCGGCTTCCTCCCACAGTCCAAAAACATGACTGTTAGGTTAATTGGTCTATCTAAATTCTCCCTAGGGGTGAGTGTGTGTGTGTGAATGGTTGTTTGTCCTGTATGTCTTTGTGTTGCCCTGCAACAGACTGGCGACCTGTCCAGGGTGTACCCCGCCTCTCGCCTGGAACATAGCTGGAGATAGACACCAGCAACCCTCCCGACCCCATTAGGGACAAGGGTGAACAGAAAATGGATGGATGGATGGATGGATATTTTTTTGTGACTGGCAAAAACATAATTTTTCCTGTTTGAAATTATGAAACATTTGTCACTGGAAAGCCGATGTCTCCGTACCCTGTATGAAAAAACACAACCTTTTTTTCCCTCTCTGCCTGACATTAAACAACGACAACCCTTTTCTGTTCGTGGTCAGTTAGGATTACAAAAATGATTTTTTTTTTCTTTTGCTAAATGTCAGAATAATGACAATTTTGGAGAATTTAACCCTAATAGCTGAAGGTTTACAAGTATTTCCATTGTTGTAGTAGAAGTGACTTTTAAACTATAACTTAGTTTAACAATTCCTGGCGCCTTGCTCACACACACCTTTTTAGCTCACTCTACATTTTATTGAACTGAGATCAATAAAATGCTGAATTATCAAACAAATTTGTATTTCAGTAATTTATGTCTGTGTTTAAAAAGATAAACTGTTTAAGTCAATTCGGTCAATCATAAATCAACTTTATGATTGACTTTTGATGCATATTTTGACGTTGATATGGATGGTTGTTCATTTGGAAGACCCACTGTGCCCGAGTTTTAACTTCCTTTCATTCTTCAACAAAGAACCATCAAAATTGTTGATAAAATTAATTAATCACAGAGAAACAACAAACAAGTTCTTTTGCTATATTCAAATTTAAGAACAGGTAAGTCTTAGGATTTGACAGATTTTCAAGCACCCAAAATATGTGGAGAGTAAATTTGACTTTACAAGTGGAAGTTCAATTTATCCACAGCAGGACCTTTTTTGTGTGTGTAATAAAGATAATGTTTCACAGAGGAACACCGTGGAAGCTCAGGCGTTATGCACTAAATCATCCAGGTTTATCAGTTATTTGATTTAAAAGTTTAATGTTGTATGTGTTACCTTGTAATTCGTAAAGCCAATTTATATTTGCCTTTAATACAACTTTTTAAATATTACAACGCAGCATCCTAAACACAGAGCACCAAATGTACGTTTGAATGCCACAGTTCATGTTTACTTTATCTCGTGAGCATATTTATGGCTGAACATTTGAAGGGAATCTTCCTGGAGTCTCCTGAAGATCTATCAGGGGAGGAAACACACTGAAGTCAGAAAAAGCAGCAAGATCCTCGGATTCGCTCATCAAAAACCCGTTTCTGACTTCTTCGCAGCCTCTACGACAGCAACGCTTTGTGCCGCAGAACATCTCAGCTGTCAGCGTTCCACCCAGACACACAGACCCGGTTCAACATCTTTCTCTGTGAGGGTGAGTCTACTCTGTAACAACCTGGTTAGAAAGAAACAAAACAACAACAACAACTGTGCATGACTGTAGAAGTGTTTTACTCCCCTTTCCTCTTGTCAGGGAAAACAGAATTAGACCAAAGGGCTTTTATGTACTCTGCTCCCACAGCCGATGGGGGGAAAACACACAACCAAAAGAGCACAGTTTCTCTGCATGAGGTTAAAATGATTACAGAGCATGTCAGGGCAGATTCTCTGAGAAACAAATTATTCTTTTTGTTGCAGTGGATGTGTCGCTGGCCTTGTACTGCTTGCTTAATCACCTGCCACTTAGCCTTCTACCTGCAGTTGACTCTAACATACGACCTCCTTTTGGTGTCTCATAAAAACCATTGTCACATTTCAAACATTACATTTGGCCGTGGAGATGGAATGGTTGCTTATCAAAGCTCACCTATGATTTGTGTATTTCTTGCCCATGCAGTCAGACGTGGATCTGCCAACCAGATGGTAATACCTAATGGCATCCCAATGGACCTCTTATTGCTGTCATGCCAAGTTAATCCTGCCCTACAAACAAAACATGGCAGCAGCTTCAGCTTTACTCAAAGCGGCAGTTTTTGTCATGAAAAAGCCAAAGGTTCTTTTCTTAGAAAATTGGCAGACGATTACATTATGATCAATCAAATAAAGTATTTTTTGCTCCAACAATGTGCACACTCGACAGTCAGCCGACACGTGAACGACATCCTGTCTCCAGTTCAGTCGGAGAGCAGAATTTTGTTCTGGAAACTATATCCGATACAAGCAGATTTGTCTGTGAGACAGGCGGCCCGGGGGCGGGCTTTTGAAAGAGGCCAGAAAGGCAAACAGGTAACAAAATAAAAGGGACACAAAAGGGTAACAAAGAAACTGGAAACGCACGTGATGCGGACCAGTGTGCGCAGGAGAGGAGCACAGACAAAGCGATAGCTGACAAGGCCGGAAGCCGGCCCGTATGTGCAGAGGATGAAGAGCCGTACGTGAAATGACAGGTGAAAGAGGAAAACGCTGGAAGAGCAGCGAAAGAGGAAAATGAAAACTAAAGACACAGCAATGATCAGGACAACAGAGATGCTGCAAACTGTTCAGGTTGGCAGCCGATATTATTGTTGCTCCTCAAATCGGATTTTTTAAGAATATTTTCACTATTGAGATCCGCCCCTTATTTCGACAGCAGATCAACAGTTTTCCTGTTGCGGTGAATTGTTTCTCTGCCGTTACGCATTCAGCAGCACGTTCACAAGATCGACTGACAGCGCCAAGATCCTCCTTCTGGCTTTGATAGGTTGTCTCTGACCGGAAGAGATGCATTGAGGAGGTTGATGTTTTCACAGATTTTCTGACTCGACATGCAAAAACACACTTTCTATATACTGCAGCTTTAAAGTTAAATGAAGAAAATGTCTTCACATTGATGTCATTTGGCAGAATGCAGATGAAAACCGCTTGAAGTGTTTATTTTTGTGTCTAGAGGTCCTTTTTCTGACTGGAACAAACATAACTCTATTAGCGTCTGCAGGATATTCTACAGAGCTAAGGAGACAGAGAGTGTCTTCATGTTCTCCATGTCAGCGCGTTTATTCCAGCTGTTACATGACAGACAGAAAGCCCTGTAGAGGACAGTGAGAGGAGCTGAAGGGGTCATCAGGATGACCTTGCTCTCTGCCCGGGATCTGTGTCGGAGCGGCTGCACGAACAGAGCTCTGAACATTGCTAGAGACTCTTCTCCTGCTCTCCATGAACTTTTCAGCTAAACGACACCGCAGGGTTAAAAGCAGAACTACCAGACAGCCACTCTGCTTTCTGCCTGAAGCTGTTAACAGAGCAGAGCTGCTGTTGAGACGATGCACTTCATGCTGTTACACTCCCTTTAAGTATTTAAAATAAATAAATAAATAAATAAAATAAATCTGCTGGCAATTTTCACATTAATCTGTTTCTCCTTTTGTCTGCTTGTAATTAGTTATCCGGAGAAATGTGAATAAATGAATTTGTTTTGATTGTACAAAGTAAATCTTTGTAGGAATATTTTTCTCTGTGGCAAGAACAAACGAGGCAAAACGTAACTTCTTTTTTTGTACTGACTATAATACTGTAACAGTAGAGCGATTTATTAAAACAGCATCTGTAAAAATAAGTGTGTGCATATGCCTTGGAAATGTTTTATTTTTATTCTACTTTTTTCAGAAATGTGTCAATAAAAATTATCATTGACGTCGAGTCCATTGTTGCACCTGCTGTCATCTCTGAGAGTGGAGAACCCTCGCACAAGCGGCCTAGAAGAAGGCCTGCTGCTCATGAGGCCCAACCACCTCAACTTACTCCACTTGATCGTCAATCGACTCCTCCTGATGCAAATTGATTTTGAGCAGAATCAATTTATCCCAGAACAAGCTACTTTCAGCCTCGTCTATCCTGGATCGGATTATTTTATTCAAGATGGACCATGTTATTTGTGGGTAGAATTTTGAGGAAAGAGATTAATTTAATACAATTTGGAATAAGTCTGTAACGTAAGATGTGGAAAAAGTGAAGCATTGTGAATACTTTCCAGAAGCATTGTGTGTTTTGGCCCTTCTCTTTCCTCCTACAACAGACACAGCCGCCAATCCCTCTATCCCAAGTCCTTCCAATGACGGCATCACTCGGGAACAAGACACCTAGAAGCTGGAATGACTGACTCCCTGTGCAAATGGAGTCTCCATCTTTTCCAATTAAGAGCAATGTCCTCAGAGTTAGAGGTGCTGACTCATAACATGGTTACTTCACACTAGGCAGCAAAAATACTCAAGCACATGCTGAAAGAAAGCGAAGAGCAAAAATTAAACCATAAGATTCCCAAACCAGAAAATCTTGTTCTGCAGAGACAGAGAGAGAGAGAGAGAGAAAGGGGGAGAGAAGCTAGAAGATTATAAAGAAACAAGAAGCTAATAAAGAAGCTAGAAGTTAAAAAGAAACTCGCTAATAACGAAGTTAGACACTAGTAAAGAAGGTAGAAGCTAATAAATGATTTGCTATCTGATGCAAATGATTTATTAGCTTCTACTAATAAATGTACCTTTTCAAGAGGTAAATTTGATACAAAACAACACTGCACATTATCACAAAAAAACATTGTAATATATATATATATATATATATATATATATATATATATATACAGTATATAACAAAACTATCTCCAAATGTGTAACTGTCTGAAATGTTGCAGATTTTAAAACTCTTTTTAAGGAATGATGAGTAACCTAATATCTTGAAGTCCTTAGTATTTGCACCTTGTCGAGAAGAGGTGGGATGGGACGGTTAAAGCTGTGTCAGATCAGATTAGGCAGTGAAGGAGTGAACACAGGAGAACGTGCCATGAGAGCACTTTTTTTCTAAAATCTGCAATGGATGCATGCTATTTGGAAGCACACACTAAACTGGGATATGGGTTTGGTTAGTGTAAACAAGGCATGGCTAGCAAAGGATCTATGGAAAGGAAGTCTAATTTAGAGTCTAGTTGCTGGAATCTACTTGTACTGTCAGGATCTGTGTTCTTCTGTGTTTATTTAGAGTTTTCTGTGTCTCCGTGTTGTCCTGTTCTCCCCTTGATCATTCCCAGGTGTGTCTCGTTTCTGTGATTACCCTCTGTGTATTTAATGCCACCTGTGTGTCTGCATCCTCGTCGGGTCCTTGTCTTGCAGTCGTTTGTGCGTGTCGTATGCACCAGTCTGTCTTGCTGTCCCTTCGTTTAGCCTGTTGCTACCGACGTTGAGCCCTGGCTTCCGCTCAGTCGTGCTGCCTGGTTTTGTGGACTATTTTCATCATTAAAAGATCATTTTCTCACATCTACCTGGGTCATCTGCGTCTGCCTCACCACCTCAACACCACCATTTCATGACATGTAAACGAGCTGACATTTCTGTACAGCCACACTAATCCTTTTATAAAATTGGAAGCTTGGAGAGAAATTATTTTTGATGATAATCACTAAAATAAAAAACCCTGTCCCTGCCGGAATAATCATGTTGTAAAAGCTGCTGTAGAATAAAAGACAGATACAAGTATACATTATTGCACATGTACTACTTACACTTCAGTTATTTCCATTGAACAATTATGCCATATCCCAAAGTGTACACAGCTACAACACGGCTAAATTATGCACTAAATGCATCAAGCTTTCTAGTGAGATGTGGGATAAAATGGAACCGAGCCACATCCACCTGCCAACACACACACACACACACACACACACATCCATATGCACTACATTGCATCTTTTGTTTTCATTGTGTTCCTTGTATCTTTTAAATAATAGAAAAGCCAAGAGACTAGCCGAAGTCTCAGATTTACTTTCAGGACTTGGATACAACGCTCACACTTTCTTCATTCGATCAAAACTTGAGCTGCTGGCACCGAGCCGGCATTGTACGCTCCGATGTTTTCCTTTTCTTTTTTCATGTTAGTATTTCAAGCTCACTCCTTTCCTGCTGTTCTCGAGCAACGCACTCGTGAGCGGAGGGAACCATCTCGTCTGTTACGCCAACCGGGAACTGAAAGTTATGCTTTTCTTTTGTCAAATTAGAAAGTATGATGTTAAAAAAACTTCTCCTATCAGAAGTTATATTTATCTTATACATTCACCTTAAAAATGAAGCATAATTTGGGATGTGCTGGGGTGGCGCAGGGGTTAAGCACAACCTATATACGGGAGGCCTTAGTCCTTGACACGACTGTCCCAGGTTCTATTCCCGGCCTGGCGATCTTTGCCGCATGTCTTTCCCTTCTCTCATTACCCACTTTCCTGTCAATTAACTATCAAATAAAGGCCTCTAGAGCCAATAAAACCTTTTAAAAATGAAGTATAATTTGTGTTAATAGTGTGTGTATCAGTGTGTTTTGTTGGACTCATTTGTGGGAAACCAACTCAAAGCAGCGGATTGTTGTCAAACTGAAGAAAAAGGATTCATGTTTTTAATTTTAATATAAAATATTTTATTTTAAAAAGAGGTGTGAATATGTAGTCACATCTAATTTATTGAAGAATGTCAAGAGGAAAGCCATTATTGAGAGAAAGCCACAAGAAGTTAGTGCAGTTAGTGCACTAGGCAAATAGGTTCAGAAAAACTCAACATTTTGTGCGTGTGTAAGAAAAATAACATCACTTCAGAATGGCATTCACTTAACCAAGACTGAAAGTACGAATATTACTTTCCTCAGTTTAGTTGGCATTATTTTCCCAGAATCCCCTGTTCCTCACATGAATGATTGGTCAGTTTGAAAGCAGATCATTTTGGACATTCCGGTTACTGTAGTGAGATTCATGTGTTCGCTTACTATTAAGTAACGCTCTGTTAATGTAAAACATATGACTGGTTTGCTTATACAACAGATGACCCACTGAATGTGATACTTCATAACTTCCTACTGCCGTCTCTGACCAACCTGAGCAGAAAACAGAAGAGCTGCTTGCCTCTGTTTAGCTTGGCGTGACCTTGAGGCGCTGCGGCCCCTGCAAACGCTCCAAACTGTGACTCTGTGGTGTCCTCATTTGAGCTAAAGCCAGACACGTGTTCCACCAGACCGAGCCTTCTGCTGCTCTCTCACCCCGGGCAAGCCATTTGTTTCTCCTCTCACACGAGCTCCTATCTTACATCTCTGCTTGGACGTTCCCACACTGGTCAAATTCAACACCGCAATATTTTGACTGCGAGCCACAGCTCAGATGTTCGGCTTTTCAGATACCAGATGTACACGTTGGACTCTGTTGCAGGAAAGAGGAGTGAAATTCCCCCTCCGCTTGCTCAGAAATGTTAGTCAGAGGTAAACATTTATATTTTCAGGTCAGGGAATTTAGCTCTACCGTCAGGGCTGCGGCCAGTGGGCCTGTCTCACTCGTGTTTTGGAAGTTTTGACTGTTCTGTGACGTAGGTGAAAGACAACAGAACTTTTATTCAACTCAATGGAAACGTTTTCAAACCCCCTGAAAGTTCCACCTTCTGTCACATTGACGTGATTAAGATCTGTTTTGGTCTTAGTAGACATTTTCTTTTTCTCTTTTTCAGAATCAGTTAAATTTTCAAGATCAGTCCGCTACAATATTATCATTTTTTTACAGGACGTGAGGATGAAACTCCTAGTTGCATTTAAATGCAACCAATGAAGATTTTTGTGTTAGAAATGTCCACAGCGCTACTTGTGCCATCACTGCTGAGGATGAGGAAAAAAAGAAAGAACACCATCTATGAACGCAGACACGTAGTCCAAACCTGCCGTTATGCAGTTTGCTCATTCAAAAATACAAATAGTATGTCTGCAAATCAGATTGATAAACCCCCCAAAACAAAACACTATAAAAATAAGGTAAAAGCAACATCTTTCAGAAGTGGTGTAAAAGTGTGACACAATCGAACTTCAACGTGTTTAATTGGGATTTTATGCTATAGACCAGTGGAAAGACTCCGAGAGTTTCCATCCTGCAACTCTTAGATGTTTTCCTTCTCCAACACGCCTGGATCAAATGAATGGCAACCCTCTGCAGAGGGAAGTCAGCCGTTTTACTCAGATGTGCTTGAGCACTGATGGATGTAGAAGTTGCAGGGTGGTGGCTCTCGTGGACTGGACTTGCGCACTCTGCTATAGATCAACACAAAGAAGTCCATAATTTTGAAGTTGAAGGAAAAGGAAATATGGCTCAGAATCATTTTTGAAGATAAAAATCTGCCAAAAAGTCTTTAGAACCACCTTTAAATCCAGTTACTGCCAGGTCTACCAGCGTTGCACATCTACAAATTCAATAGAATAGAATAGAATAGAATAGAATTACTTTATTCATCCCAGCAGGGAAATTATTTCGCAGTTACAGCATAGAGACAAGACACACAACAACCACCACTGAGTAGCAATTGCAGACAAAATAAAAATAAAATATAACATGCTGTCAATATAAAAAGCAGCTTAGAGCAGTCCTTGCAAAGATTCAAAAAAATGCAGATACAGTATGTATCTGTAAATATATGTACAGCAAGTGTGCCACAGTGCAGTTGTGCAAATTTGGACTGATCAGTGCAGAACAATGATTTAGCTTTTATTGTACAGTGAGATGGCATGTGGCAGGAAGGATTTCCTGTATCTGTCCCTACGACAGCGGAGCTGGAGCAGCCTATGTGAGAAGGTGCTCCGCTGTCTGTCCACTATGTGGTGGAGAGGGTGCTGTTTATTGTCCTTAATAGACAGAACCTTCTTCAGTGTCCTCCTCTCCACCACAGTTTCCAGGGACTCCAGCCTTAGTCCCAGTACAGAGCCAGCTTTCCTGATGATTTTGTCTAGTCTATTAGAGTCGCTGGCTCTGATGCTGCTTCCCCAACACACAGCAGCAAAGAAGATGGCACCGGCAACAACACTGTGATAAAAGGTCTCCAACATCTTGCTGCACACATTGAAGGATCTCAGCTTCCTTAAAAAATAGAGTCTGCTCATCCCCTTCTTGCACACAGCGTCAGTGATAGATGCCCAGTCCAGTCTGTTGCCGATTACAACTCCCAGGTATTTGTAATCCTCCACCTCCTCCACCACTTCCCCTTTGATCTTTAGTGGCCATGAAGATGTCTTCTTCCTTCTGAAATCAATCACCATCTCTCTGGTCTTAATATTTGCCTATTTTGCTTTGTAAGACAAATTGGATTGACTTGATTGAATCAAACATTTTTATAACAACTGATGGTAACAAAGTTGTTTGATTGTGCTATAAAATGACACTATGTGCCTAAAAAATATATAATACTGCCAACTTTAACTACTGCCAACTTTAAGTAAACACCTGATGTTCTCTGTGTTTACTGACCACTTTTAATGCAAAAGAACCGCTGGAGTGAGTTCCTAACACTGTCTGTGGCAGCTGACAGGTGTTGTTGAGCTGGTCATTTTACCAAACTCGGTCACCTTGTTTCTGGTCTTGCAGAAAAAGCTCAGCAGAAATATGGAACCGAAGAGCCCTGCATGTCATCACACCCTGAAGGAGGATGTCTGGTTTGCTCCACACCTTTTAACGTGTCAAATCCATCAAGATGTGATCATTCTAACGCGTTGACTTTTCTGACTGATCCATGCAGCGGCGGAGGGGATTTTATCTAAGAATCCTTTCATCACCTGTACTGCCCCCTTAGTCAGTGCATTAGCCTGGACGTAATGCAGACTGACTGGCTGTGACATAGATAAAGTCAGCTTCCTGGTCTAAATTCCTCAGAGATTAGATGGAGCATACTTTCATTTCATATCATTCTAAAAAATGTTATAATGTGCAAATACACCTTTGACACAACTTCTTCCTGATAAACGCTTTTCAAAAAAATTCAAGACATTAATAACATTTCTTATGTATTCCAGTACAATCTTTAAGCGGCATCATTGTTTACTTAATGCAACCGATTGAAGTTTTGTTTCCACAGAACTGCTTCTGGTCTCTGTAGAACAAAACTTACCATCAATATCCCTGTGCAGGAGCGAACGAATTCCTAACTTTTCTTTTGAATGAAAGATAGATTAAGCAGACTGTCACGTTTTTGGACTGTGAGAGGAAGCTGATTTCTAATGCTTTCAAAACCTTTTAGTTTTTGACCAACAAAATAAAACTGTGGCCCATCACGATCTAGTGGGTAGACGATGGACAGATGGACGGATCGACGGATGGCTTGGTAGATTGATCTTGAGAACTACTCTTTGAGAATCTGATCTTCCATCACTGAAAACATCCGTTTAAAAGAACCCCGATTGCTCTCAAAGCAGCCTCCAGCTCCCCTGGTGTTTTAGATGGTAATGAGTTAATATTTCATCTCAACGCTTCAGGCTGAATTAAAATTTCAACACTGATCTTACAAAATTCCATATCTGGGAAAAAAAAAATGCGTCAACAGATGATATCCTAGTGAGACGGTCTCTTGGTGTACTTAGCCGCAGCAATGCAGCAGCTAAGTCTGGTTTAGCCCCTGCATTGCTGCTAAACCATTTGACTCTAGGACCAGTTCCAGGTAAAGAACAGTCAGCGAATGTGTGTCTGATCATGAAATTATGTCTCTAGAAAATAAATGGCTGCTGCCAAGTTGCGATATTAGGAATGTTCATCAAAACCAAATGGTGGTCTGAATGCAGTCTTGTTTGGCTGTGTGGGCTTTCCCAAACCGAAACAAGGTCATTGTTGCCTGTCTTTCTATGGTTTCTGGGAAAATGTCAGCAAAGGACCAATAAAATACATTCATTGCACATTTAAATCCTCAGCTTTTACAGTTGATGCAGCCAGAACTTTTGAAATTGGTACTGTCCTGCCAAGCAGTGGCAACCGTTTCATGCTGAGCCACAGAATAAGTCAGTCACTTTTTGCATGCAGTCAAGACAATCCCCCAGCTAACCCTTCCTGCATTTATTCAGACTGGAGAAGTAGAAGCAGGAGGAGAAAACATCTGAACTCCAAATAGCAACGCAAGCAGATTCAAACCCTGAGCCCAACCACTGCACTGCTGTTCTCCTCCCACTGCAGATATATAAAATATTTAATGATGTCATAATACTCATTCATCAATTAATTATTTCCCTCTGCCTTTAAAGAGTCTGCAGCGTTCAAGCGGGTGACAAATTAAAGAAAAAAAGAGTAACATTTACTCTAGAAGTCAGGGTAGCTTCTTAAGGGATCAGGGCAGATGGATCTGCCAACATCCTCCTGACAATATTCTTTCATTCTGGTTTATGTTGACGAGATTAGGAAGTTTTGTCAAAGAAGTTGCTGAAAAAAGAAATCATTTGAGAGCTGTTGAGGGTGGAAGGACCAGCATACGATTTGATTTGCGCACAAACTGAGCCGTTCATTAACCATTTCTGCCCTGCATGAATAGAGGCATTATTGCTCTGAGGGCTGCACCCTGACCCCCAAAGAGATGCGTGTACTGTGGGCCTCCGAGCCAGCCGTGGGTGGGTCCTCACCTCAAGCTGCTGTGCAAAATTCCAGGCGTCATGCGTTGCAGCTGAATGTCACGTCTGTTCAGACGTCCACAGCGTCTGATTCTCAAACTTCACAATGGGCCGAAAAAGCGTAGTGCCGTTTTATAGAAAAATGAACTAGCTATGTTACCTTCTGTTGTTCTTAAAATGGTATATATCAAATACAAACTGAAAGAAGTTTGACTTTTAATTTAATTTAGCGCCTTGAAATTGGGCATCTGTCTCTTTAAGACACTCGTGTTCTTTCTGGCACTAACGATGTTTTTACCAGCGTTGCATTGAGAAGTAGCTGGCGTAAAGAGCTCAGCAGATTCACAGTTCCATCAGTTGTTTGCCAATTGCTTGCCGGCTAGTCTGAAGGAGCTGAGTGGGGGAGTCGGAGGGTTGATCTGTGAGGCGGACGCTCGGAAGTGTGGAAACTTAGAAACTTGAAAACTCTGAGGAGGAGCTCCATCCTTAAAGGCGAGGCTCTGTTGCTCCAGCTGTTTTGCCCAGCTGAACGGTTGCCACGGGAGATGAAAGGATTTCTCATACGTGCATGAAAGAATCAAATCAACACTCCAGGTATGTTTTTGATGAGGGAATAACATTATAGCATGATGAAAGCTCAAGAAAGTGAATTTTACATAATACTCCCCCTTTCAGCCATCTTTACCCCGATACCACTAAATAAAAACCAGCGCGGTTCAGCAAAATTTAAAGTCATTGTTGACCCAAGAGCATCTATGCAAAGACCTCACAGGTTTGTTAAAAAACATCACTGAACACAGGGAGTAACTTCTTCATCAATTAGTTATATGCTGATGGTATTGCTAATAGGCTGTTTATTCCTGCTGCTATCACAACTGTTAAGAGGGAACAGCTGTGCTGGATTTTTAGCCTGGGGATGATGAGGTTTCTTGATTTTCAGAAAAACCGGTTGCGCCTGCCAAGGCAGCAGAAGTTATTGTTTCTGTCACAAATGTCTGTTTTGGGTATACTCTGAAGAGTCAGTTGTAAGACAGCATTTTTATTAACATGTTGCATGTAAATGCAACTGAATATAAACTAAATAATGGTTGCATTCCCCCTGGTTAACTGCCACCAGAAAAATAAAAAAAAAATCTGCTTTGTTTCAAGGGCATCTATTTTTCACAGCTGAGTTGCTAACACCTTATTATTCGGGGAAGGGTCGAGGGCCTTATATGTGAATTTATTATCATCATGTTGTTAACAATGGGTCATTATATGCAAAGAACGCATGGTTGTGTCTCATGTTTAATAGAAAATGTTGAATGACTTCAAAAGCTCCCCCAAACTCCCCGGGGAAATAAAATTACACCCTCTAAAGAATTCAGCTATTTTGACTTCAAAGTTAAAATGGAAGGCGTGATTAAACGTGCAGCACACCCATTTTATCTTTTTACTATTTACAAATGTTGCTTGCTAGCATAAAAGAGCAAATAACATGACAGAAACTCTACGCTGAAGTTCAAAGTGAGCATCATGAAGGAGGAGGAAAGAGGTTGTAAGTGATTTTGACTATTCATATTTGCAAAATCTTTCTGATTGGTCCAGAGGCTTTCCAGAAGACTTAGGTCTACTAACTCTGTAGATTTGGACATGGTGTATGTGTTTATGAATCATCAGGCTGCTTCAGTTTCAATCGTCCTTGTTAATTCACTTTTCAATTTGTTTTTTTCATTTATGCTTTTTCATTTACACATCTCTAAATGTGTAAATGCTCGCCTTGCCACTCTGACTGAAGCGGCATACCGTTATTTTTTCCACCACACATGAATATTTAAGGCAATTTTTTGCTCTCAGCAAACACACATCGGTGAAAACTGAAACCTTTTTCTCTCTAGGTGTCTCCCCAGGGAGTGGGGCTGTCAGTTACCCACATAATCTCACTTCCAATAAATTTATTGCTACTCTAGTGGTTCGTTGGGGGATTTTATTGCAGCTAGTATTGAAAATTTTATAGTTTTTCACATTATAGGGAGTCTCTCTGCCCTGCTTGTAATGCGTCATGATGTTTTTAGGTAATTCGACTAAAGATAAACAGAGACACGCTCATAATGCGGCAAAGGGAGCCACTTATGTGAATTTGAACTCCCGAGTCAGCAGACAGAGAGAAAAAAACAACAAAAACCCCCCCCCGTTTAGTTCCTTTGGTGAATGCGTTTGGTTTATTGTACCCTAAAAAGACAACAACAACATCCCAGTAGAAAGCATGAACCACGTTTAAGTGTAAGATGAAGATACTTGCTGACACGGCAACCTTTACTTGGGAACAGGTCAGGGTGAGGTACCTTCCGGACTGCAGAGTAGGAATCTTTGATCCGGACTGGAATTAATGTCAAACGGGGAAAAAATGAAGGCTTTTCTTTCACTGTCAAGTGTCCTGCTTTTCTACCTGGGATCTGGAAATAGCAAAAACACTGAAATGGCAGGTTGAATGTTTAATAAGACTTTACATGGTGAACGTAAATGTCTGTGGCATTAACGTTTACCCCTGTAAACAAACACCTGCGTATTCAGTTCTTGAGTTCACACCTGCTGTCCGTTCTTAGCTGAAATTAAGTTAAGCTCTCTAGGTAGGTTTGTCCTTACGTTTGCTTATTTCAACCCTTCGGCTGGTGCCACAGTTTCCAGACGAGTTACAAAAGATTAAAATCACGTCCCTGTACAAAGGAATCAGTCAGGAGAAGAATACGAGTAAAAGGCACGGCACTACATGTCACTTGAAATTTGACTGTATTCAAAAAAACTATTGGTATTTTGTAAAACCAATAAAGGTTTGACAAAAACTGGACAATCTGCTGTACTGTAGATGTCCAGTTTTTGCAGGGTTTAAGTAGCACGATCGCCTTGAGACACCTCAATAGCCATTTATTACTGCATGTTTCAAGAGTTTAAACACCAAATACACCTTACCATGAATTACTATGTGCAGTAGAAACTGTGTTAGCACTACCACAGAAGCCAAGATAGACAATTTTCCTTATCTCCTCCTAAGAGTACAGGCAATCAGCACAGAGGAAATTGAACAGAACTCCTGGATTGGCTGCTTTGCAAGTGCAAACCAATAATAGTACCAAAGTATTTCCGCTTAACAAGCTGCGTTTTCTATTCAATATTCTAGATGTGCTTTACAAAAACATGTGTGAATTGGTAAATGCTCCACGAATACATTGTCGTTATGTATTCACAGAAATACCGTACATAACGACAGAAAAATCCACAAATGGGTGAAATACTGCACCCCCAGTTAGTGGGGATCCACTGTCTCGTCAGTCTGATTGGAATTTGGAGAAGTCAGGACATACGGAGCTTCTGTCCTCGAAGACATTTGGTTGTAATGTGACGTGGTCTAAATACGTTGGCAAGGCGATGAAGAATCTCAAAAGGGGGTAAAGTGCAAATCTAGTGCTGGTGTCTGTTACGTTGGGTCGTGGTGGCCGGACACGCCGATTAACATGAAGGTTGCTGGTATTTTGAGGTTCCTCATCAGAGCCGGGAACTGCGAAACACTCGGCGCACCAGGGCGGACCTCCAGCCTCCACGAGGTGCCGTGGGAGCCTGACAGTCTGTCGTCAGAGGGACCAAGAGTGAGAGGACTGTTGAAGGATGGAGACGAGGGGATCTAGACGGTGTATTTATATCCCTCATGTCTCACAACTTACAAATTGATAGACAGGCAAACTAAGAGCTTCTGTCACCCAGAATTCTCCATGGCAGCGCCTCACCCTGTGCTCATCTGGGCCCCGAAGGAGAAAAGCAGCAAAAAAACAAAAAAAACAAAACTGATTTGTACTGCAACATGAGGGCATCTTGATTTTTTGTTTTATTTATTTTTGGGGGGGGGGGGGTCAATACTCATCCTTCTTCTATTTCAGTTGCTCCCACCGACAAGTGTGATGACAGGTTTAGTTGGAAAATGAGAATCAACAAAATGTTGACATAAAATTTTGACTAAAGCAGTGGCGCAGTTCTTCTCACAGAACTGAAAGATTACCTGAGACATCCACAGCAAACCTGTGATAAGATCATTCACTGCTTTCATCCAGAAGGCTGGATTATGTCTGTACAACTATTATGATAAACCTCGTGGCAAAAATGTTGATCCTCAAAGGGGTAAAAGCCAGTCAGGGCTAAAATTAGACCTGCAAACTGAGTGTGAAGCACTGGAGCAGAGCACAACAACCTCGCCCGTGTTCTTAAAGGTTATTTTCATGCCGGATTGGATCTACAGCCTCAAAACCACAGCATATCGGGGATTTGGAAGATTTCTCAAAATGCAATTCTATATTTGGTAAGGGCATTCAAATTCACCATAAAAGAATAAACCCTTCAGATAATCATCTGCTAATCGTGATAAACCTGGCAGACAGAAGCTGTTTTTCCACCGAGATGGAGTTTTTCCTACCTGTCAAAATGAGTTAACGGTGTAATAAGGTGGTGAGTAATGTTCCCCCCGCATCTCCGAGGGCTGTGCTGTGAGATAAATGACACGATCAATAAGTCTCAGCAGTGCAGTGCTCACCTGTTCCCCAATTCAGAGTTGTGAAAGGCTACGCATTCAGACAGACGAGAGGGAGAGAGAAAAGAAAGAGGGAGAGAATCCTTCATCGGATAAGAATGGGTGGCCGGTGGAAGAATGATGTTGGTGAAGCTCCTTGGAGAGTTTACAAGAAATCACAGATCATCCACAAACGAGTACGCACACACATCCCCACACGCACCCCCTCACACTCACAAACCCCTTGTTACGCAAGATTTTTTTCAGCAGCGGTGGAACTATGTGTGTGTGTGTGTGTTGACTTGGGACACAGCTGTAAGTCTTTGTGAACGTTCAGTGTCCCAGCAGACGTGTGCTTTGGCTGCTTTACCTCTTTGTCAACATTTGTGATTTCCCAACTTGCTTCTTGTGAAAGATGTAAAAAAAAAAAAAAAAAAAAAAAAAACATAAAATAAAATAAAATAATAAAATAAACATTTTTTGGTACAGGCTTTGTGAGAGTAAGCATACCAGAAAAACTTTTTTTTTAAATTATTTTTTACATTTTCTCAAGTTACAAACACAAGTTTCTGAAAGCTTTAACAAATAAAGATCTATGATCATTTGCCTCAGAGGTCATGGGGCCCACACGTTTGTAATTAACAGTTCCTGGAGAGGTTTTTAGTCAGTCATTAGAAAATGAAAAAGGCAAAACAAAACAAAAAAAGCAAAACCTAAAACCCTCGACCTTAAAGACAGCAGTGATCGGAAAAGCACCAGAGGAACAGCGGCGCTCCTCAGCTCACGGAAAGGGGCCACGGGGAGGGGAATCTATTCATAAGATAAATATTAATCCACAAATTTTGTTTTTTTATTGGGAGGGTGACAAGACGGAATCCAATGCTTAAACAGAACCAGAAGGAGCCATGTTTGCAGTTTGCCCTTGCACATGGAGGATGAAAAATGTGGAAGAGATTGTTCAGGTCAGATGAAACCAACATTGAGAGCCTGTGGCGGAAAACTAACACTGCACATCCCGCTACACACATTATGTCATGGTAGAAACACTTTGTGCTGCGTCAAACTGAGGAGATGCTTTTCTTCAGCAAATACAGGGGAAAATGTGCAGAGTAGTTGGGAAGATGGAGGGAGCTTAATACAGAGCAACAATGGAAAACCTTGTAAAGCTGAAAAACACTTGAGACTGAGGCAGAGGTTCACCTTCCAACGGGACGACGACCCGAAACAAACAGCCAGAGATACAATGGAATAGTTTGGATCAATTTGTGAGTTAAAGACCTAACAGCCTCTATCCAATCTGAAGACAAGTTTATTTCTAGATATGCAAAGCTGGAAGAGACTTGCAGTGGTAATTTGCAGCAAAAGGTGGTTCTACAAAATATTGTCTCAGGGGTGTTAAACACAAATCCCACACTACTTACAACCACGTAAAAATCTACACGTCCTTTTCTTCCCACTTGACAATTTTGCACTGTTTTGTGCTGGTCTGTAGCATAAAGTGAAAGTGGAGCCCTGACTTAAAATCCCCCTAGGAACACATACAACTACAAATCATAGAATTATATATATAAAAAATTAATAATAATAAAGTCTAGAAAACAACTGAATGTCATAAAAGGAAAGGCGATCATCCATGAGCGATCGCTGATTTGAGGTTTCTGTGTAATACGGCCAAACATCGCCACTTTGCTCTCACCTTCATATCAACAAGGTTTTCTTCCAGAAGTTCTGTGGTTCATTTGGATGGGACTTTGTTCACCTCACTTGGACTGTTTGGAGAGACAATAGCTAATTGTCCTAAATATACTGCTAGGAACCTGCGAACGTGGTTCTCTGATAGCTCTGAAGTCTTAAATGGATTTCTGGCAGCTGTCTTCAATGTTTTCCACATATTGATTTTCTTATTCGCTGCAGAGCAATTTTGTTTGGAAGATGGTCGGGCTTGTATTAGATCAGCACTAATGTGTTTTCTTTAACACACACACACGCCCACGCCCGCACACACACATGCAGGCACACACACATTTCTCCTTTGAACAATCTGCAACCTGCAGTTGGTCACTCTTAGCTTCTGTTGGATGCTGCTGAGTACTGGAAACATTTAGATTGTTTTAATCATTTTCTTTTTACTTCATGTAGAAAATTTATAAGGTTCATCAGTAGGACAACAAACCAAATTGATATATTTAGTTAGCATTGCCAAAAACAACAGACAAGTTATCACCTCCCCATCTCCACTGGTTACTGAGTGAAAGACTCGGTGCTCCTTGGAGTGCTTGCTATTTCATCATAACTATGGAAACAAAGAAAAATCTAACTCTAGACATTATAGCTTATTAGTATGCTGCTAGTGGATTTACTATTAATGATGTCTGTCTGCTAAAATGTGTCTGAAAGCCGACAGAAACAAACAGTCCTGCTTCTATAAGCAGTGCAGACTCAAGCAACAGGTTTCAAAGTGTTTGCTCTCGGTATTCGTGCGGCCCTGCTCTCCACATTAAAGGGATAACTGCTGAGAAGATGGAAACTCAGACTTGTCTCTTCTGCATAATAAATCTGTGACAGAGAGCTGGGGTGTCCAAAAATAACCTGCGCGTTTTGCTCACTCACATAATGTCTCATATTTTTCATCGGTACCCGAGGTCCACGTAAAAACTAGATGGGAAATGTTCATTTATCTCTAAAGTAAGTGTGTGTCGGTGAGAACAAAATTAGTGGCGTTCGGCTATTCAGTGACAATTCTGAAATGTATTCAAACTTAGTTCATTAAGCGTTCCTCAAGAAACGCTCCGTCCGTTTGAAGCCATAAATGATTCAGTTACTCTTAATAAAAAGTGTGAGAATAGAAAATTGTGGGGGGGAAAAAAGGATGCTTCTGGTACATACACACATTTTTATTCATTTCACAAAACAAAAGACAAAATATAAATAGGTGGTTGAGAGTGGCAGGGTGATGGAGAACGAATGAATATAAAACACAAACTTTCAGGTGAGGCACAAGGAGAACAGCACAAACAATCGAGGAGAAAACAACAGAGAAACAGGTGAACAAGAGGGAAAAAAAGAAACTGGTATGTTGAGGAAAACATGGAGAACAGCACTGGAACCAGGTGGAGCAGTTTTCTGAAGAGTGGGAGCTGGAAAACTCTCACTCTTCCAGAGCTGGAAGACTCTTCCAGTGAAGAGAGCAATGAAATCATGAGAACAAACTGGAAATGTGCAGAATACACAGTGCATGATTGATTTTTGATAAGGCAGGTGACAGACCTAAAAAAAAAAAAAAAAAGTTTTCTTCCCTCAGATCCCTTTTAACGACAGGTGTTTAGAAGTCGTTCCTGAAACTTGGTGCTTAAATTTCAGAGAGAACGAAGGAAGCATTCTTTGAACTTTTGATACATTTGTGGTTGGAACAGACCATCACGCAGAGATGGAGGAAGAATTTTAAATGAATGTCCAAAGCACTGACAGAATGATGGAACAGGCACAACAACAAAGTGACAGCAAAACATTTACCTTGTGCTCAGGACAACTGAGCATAAGGTAAAGAACAAGCTTTTGTCCCATTTAGCCCCATCAGAAAACATCTGCATCAGATAGCAATCTAAATTTTACAATTGCTGTGTTTCCATTAAATAACAAACACAATTAAAAGCACGTGTGCGTGAATAAGTTTGCTCACCCACTAAGTACTTTTAAAAAAAAAAAAGCCGTACAATGATCCTCCAACTACTTTCTATCATCTTCTTCTTCACGGTTTGTGCCAGTGTCAACATCCGGTTGTTGATCACATGAGACAAAAAAAGCGTTTCCATTGCAGTTTTGCAAAATAAACCAATCTCGATATGGCTAAAACGCCGCCTCATCCTAGGGCCAAAACTTTTTATGGACAAATGGAAGTTGTTGGGGTTTTTTTTATCAAAATTGCCGTGTTTCCATCAAGCAAATTTATTTTACGAAGTCATATTGCTCAGCTGTATGGCCAACAGAAACACAGCTCCAGACACTGATGTATCCACAGTTTCCAGTTCATGGTAACTTTTCATACTGGTTTGCTCCTGAGCATGCTCTTTAATCTCCTTCCACCCGAGTTTAGCATCTTCCAGACCTTATAGAAGTGGCGATTTGCAGCTAAGTCCAGCTGTTTGAACCTCTTGACGTTGGAATCTTCAGTACCTTACAAAAGGTTCAGAAACATTTCCCCCAACTTTCTCCTTAGACACAGATTTAGGAAGAATTTGCCGTAGTTTGACTATTGAAACATGTTAGGCCGTCAAAAAAATGACAATAGGTACAATTAAAACTTTCTAAAAGCTATTGGTGAATTCATGCATCTACAGTACCTTGCAATATTTAAGATGGGAGAACATTGTTGCAGTTGTTTGATGTTTCAGAATTCCACCCTGCAAAAAGACGGTAAAATAAATAATTGAATCCCCCAAATGATTCTTACATTACCGCCTCTGATAGTTGAGAGACATGTTCCATCTTACCAAGGACCGCTGTTTCTAGCTGCCGTAAAGTGGAAAGGCTCTTCGTAGGGCCATGCAGATAAACGATGCTCTCAATCTGACCAGAGGGAATACACATCTGTTCACTCTGAAACTGACGGGGATGTACAGTATCTGTCATCTCTCTCTGTTCCTTCAGCCATCTCTCTCTCTCTCTCTCTCTCTCTCCCTCTCTCTCTCTCTCTCTGTTATTCAGTATTCAAAGCCAGGCCTTATATCCGTCTCTAACTCTGCACAGAATGCGATAGTTGGGTATCAGAAAAACCACTGGGATTCTCTAGTGGGTTCCTTTGGCTGTTCTTGTGTTTAATTTGTCTTTTAATGGTTTTTCTTACCCTTTTATTATGAGATCATTGTCATTTGCAGTCATTATTTGGCTTCTTTCTCACTAATTTTCAATCCTTCGTTTCGCATTTTGTGGAGTATGTGTTTAGAAATCGGCAGAGAACCAGAGGAGAAATATTCAGCTGATTTATCTACAGTGGGATTGCAACAAGGACTCAGGATGGGGCCTGCAGTAAATTCACAGAGTACAGTATATAATATACAGTACAGACCAAAAGTTTGGACACACCTTCTAATTCAATGGGTTTTCTTTATTTTCAGGACTATTTATAAGGCAAGAAATCCCACTTATTAACCTGACAGGGCAGGTTGACCTATGAAGTGAAAACCATTTCAGGTGACGACCTCTTGAAGCTCATCAAGAAAATGCAGAGTGTGTGCAAAGCAGTAATCACAGCAAAAGGTTGCTACTTTGAAGAAACTAGAATATAAGGGGTATTTTCAGTTGTTTTACACTTTTTTGTTTAGTGCATATTTCCACATGTGTTATTCATAGTTTTGATGCCTTCAGTGTGAATCTACAATGTCAATAGTCATAAAAATAAAGGAAACTCATTGGATTAAAAGGTGTGTCCAAACTTTTCACCTGTACTGTATACTAATAGTTTATATTAAAAACTGTGAGGTCGTGAAGGTAGCAGGTAGTGACATCAACGTTATATGTAAATAAAGCAAAACTAAAGTAAATGCAAAATAAAAGTAACATGCATTGCCTACTTTTCCACAATTGCAAATGGGATCCTGCCAGGATAAGCAGGAATAATGGATGGATGGATGCATGGATGGATGGATGGATGGAAGGAAGGATGAATGCTTCACATTGACTCTTATCCTATTTTGGTAAAAAGCAGGAAGAGGAAGTGCAGAAAGTTATTGCCTCATCAAAACTAGCCCCTGTTGTTTCCCCCAAATGTAGGTCATTAGCCAGTAGTTTGGCTGCTTCATTAATACTATTAATCCATTTGACGTGACAGGCCTTTTAAATCACCTCTTATGGAAGGAGGGCTCACTCTGCCTCTCACTATCGATTAGGCGATCGAGGCGTCTCGGTGCGTGCCCAATGCGGAAGCATCACACACCCGACGACGTGGAGACGTGACCGTCTTTGAGGAAGCGCCTCCGCGGATCTCGCGCCGGGAGACGCAAGGTCACTGAGCCTAGCAGATGAAAGAGCTCGGAGCACGGAAGCTTCTGTAAACTCGGTTTGCCAACACGGACGAAGAAGCCACTGTAGCATGACAGGATCTCATGAATTAAACAGTGATCTCATTAGCGGCAATGAATCACAGGAGCTGGCTTTCTCCAACTTGGCTGTTATCTGCCCACTTCCATGGCTCCTCGTTTCTATTAGCTAAAACGGCTCTCCCCAGCTGGACGGCAAGAAAAGGGTTGCAGGGAGGCAAAGCTGGACATAGAGGGTATCTCTACCAAGAGGGTAGCTCACACACACACCCCCACACGCGCACGCACGCACGCACGCCCTCACGCATATGCAAACAGAGGCCAGATGCATCTCAATTCCAATTAGGTAATGGGAGCCGACAGCAGGCATGAGCAAACTGCACGTGCGCTCGGAGCCAGAGAGTTGGACGGATCGTTTGGCGTTTCAGAGGCTCCTTGACCAAGAGAAGAAGGCAGGTGGTCACACCAGAAGCAAAAAGTGATAGCAGTGAATCACCTCTGGAGGACTGAGAAGTTTTCTGGGAGGCGGTGATGCAGCATGGGCAACCTAAATGTAGAAGAGAGAGAGAGAGAGAGAGAGAGAGAGAGAGAGAGAGAGAGAGAGAGAGAGAGAGAGAGAGAGAGAGAGAGAGAGAGAGAGATAAAAGGATGCTGTTATGAATGACAGATTGGAGTTGATAGACTGCAAATAAAGGAGCGGCCAGCTTGAACAGAGGGAATAATTGATTGTCAGGGTGAGGATATCCATCTTCCTCTCTTACGTTCGGCAACACTGGACCAGCGTCGCACACAGATTCCTGTCAGGAGGGTAAATGTGGCCGCAGACGTACAGCTTTGGCTTGGATCGGCGCATCAGCCGCGCACAGGAAGTCATATTCTGAAATTTACTGTCACAGATAAAATGTCAGTCATGCAGCAAGCCGGCCTCTCCCTTTCTTTCTTTCTTTCTGTCTTTCTTTCTTCCTCCCTCCGTTTCCATAGAACCGACTCACCACACACACAGAGAGGAGCACCGATAACGCTGAACCCAGTGACAGAATGAACCCAGTTAATCTGCTTTTCCCCCCCCATTTAGGCTGGCTTCATTTTGCACATCTGTCATGCTTACATGTTGTTGTAAGTTTTCTCATAGAGTCGCCCCATTTTAACAAGCTATCCCTCTCTCCCTCTCTCTGTCTGTTTTTGAACTGTATGCTCATGATATTTTCCGTCAACGTGCTGACTCTCGTCACTTTGTCTTCCATGCCCAGTAACCCAAATCCTTTTGTGCTCAAATATCTGATTAGCAAGCACATACTGTGGCAGGACCAAGGTCTGTGGCAGCCACCGTTTCCACGGTGATTACAGTGGCGAATTTATCCATGAGGATTTTATTATATTCCAGGCAATTATTGTCCATTTTGCAATAGTAAGGTTAACCTGCTTACAAACTGACAAAGGAAGTTTTATGCAAGTAGCTGAAGTCACAGTCAAAACTGATGCCATATCAAAATATCAAAACACACACTGAATGAACTCCTCTTGACATTCAAAATATCCACAACATGAACACAAGCAAGCAGGTTTTCAAAGTGCGTTTCCTTTCGGGGTCTGTGCTCTGTCCCAACCTCTGTCGCTTTTTGTACAACAGGAGCAATGATCGTCACCCGTGTGGTTTCGATTACGTCACAGTCCGCTTGCAAGAAAGCACAGTGTGAAAGCAAACCGCACCAAGCGAAAGAAATAAAGGCCGCTCTTGATCCGTACCAAACAAGCGGACTAACGGACATTCCTGGTGTGAACACACCCTTATTTCTTTCCCTGGTTCAACACACCTGAGTCAAATGATGCCTCGTTAGCATTAGCAGGACACGGACCTGCTAATGGAGGTATTTGCTGTGAGGGTGGTGAACCAGGAAGAGAACAAAAACCCGGCTCTTGAGCACTGACTGTAGACACCTCTGATCTAAAGCACGAGGACGGATTTAAAATGACTGTTAACTATTCAGTTTAGTTTTGGAACAAATCACTAATTTCACTATAT
The DNA here is from genome assembly GCF_002775205.1 of Xiphophorus maculatus. NCBI lineage: Eukaryota > Metazoa > Chordata > Actinopteri > Cyprinodontiformes > Poeciliidae > Xiphophorus > Xiphophorus maculatus. Next base: position 16,627,498 of record NC_036453.1, on the reverse strand, counting down.
GTTAGCATAAATGATCAGCAACTTCATGTAAGTGCAGTCATGTGATCATTACCAATGAAGTTGGGAAAGAGTCCACCTGAAATGACACTGAATCAGACGTGCTTGAAGTCGTTGTCTTGTGTCAGCAATGGCTACCTCTGAAGAATAGCGTCCAACCGAGGTCGCTTTGCCTCACAATGACTTCACCAACTCTCTCAGGAGTTATGAGGTTAAATAAGGTTACCCAGCGAGATTTTTCAGTGACAATGGCCAGAAGGGAGAAAGAAAGAACGAAGGAAGGAAGCCATGAAAAACCCAGAGTGAAGTTCTGTTGGAAGTACAAGGATGGACAGCAGGAGGCTGGTGCTAAGTTATTTAAATAATTTGAGCCAACTGGAAAACGTGTCTAGAGAAGAGATGGCGAACACTACAATGAGTCCTGTATTATGACAACTGTAGAGCAAAACACAACGATAAATAAGAAGTCCTCCAAAAGCTCCTTCTCTCAACCATTCTGGTACAAATTGACTATTGTGTATTTTCCAGCTTGTTTGCGTATTGTGCCACCAGGTTAAACTTGCAGTGAGGTGGCAACATTGATATATCAGGGAACCACTAAGAACTCTTGTAGATTTTACTTCTGACTTTTTACCTTCCACACAGTGTTCCTGTGTTCCCATTAATGACTGACAGGATTTCTACATCATTGGCAGCTCAAGGAAAGCTCAAAGTCTTCCTTTAACACACGAGATGTGTAAAAAGAAAAGAAAAAGCAACAAATCCTCACATTTAATAAACTAGGTCTCTATTTCACAACCTCCCAGTCATGGCCCTTTAACATCAGTTTGAAGAAAACCATTAAGTCTGCCTCATGGATTATTTTCATTAAGGGCTGAGGATTGGATAAAGCTTTTTTCCTCAGTCTGTTCCTGCAGAGGCAGTCAGAAACAGGAGCCTCTGCTGCTGACTAACAGAACCCTCAAACGCTGCCAGGATAGGCTGTCGGCCACAAACTGGCAGTTTGGAAGCCGGCCTCTGTTTTACTGAACTTAGAAATCTATCTGGAAAGTAATTTATATGCAGTTGATACAAAAGAAAAAGAGTCAAATTGGCAGAAAAAGGTTTTTAACTAAATTAACACGGCAGCGCTCTAAAAAGTGATTCCAAAAGGGCTGTGTGCATTTCTTTACGACATGACATTTCTTGGCAGCTGATAGTCACAGCCCTGACTGACACAGAGCTGTTGCCAAATCAGTCAACCCACCAATCAAACAACAAAAGATTTATCTGCTCTATGTGCAATTTTATGTAAAATTGATTTAGTGAACTCTAATGACAACCCAACATGGATAAAGACAACAAGTGACAACTGATCCCATGGAGGAGGAAAAAAGAGGGTAATATGTTAAACGTAGGGCCGGGCCTTTAATGCGTCAATTTCAAAGGCTTAATTACATAAATTTTAACTTGCTAAAAATGTAAAAAAAAAAAAGGAAAAAAATAATAATAATCTGCAAAGGTTCCTGCCGGAACGTTTGTATTCACACGTTTCTGGTACGCCTGTAAATCTGACGCACAAGCAACATTCACAAACAACAGTGACAGAGGACAAATAAAGCTGCTTCTCTCGGCCCACTGGGTTTAATTTTTCCTTCAAAAAATTATTTGATGGTACTGGTGGTCCAACCACTACTCACGTAGGAACAAACGTTGGGTTTATTCAGGCAGGACAGACGTTCTAATGAAGCAAATGAAGCAAATTCTGAGTTCATTTTTTTCAAATCACACACACTATTTTTCTCCTATGAATACACATGTCTACCAACACAACAGACGACTTCTTGAGAACGTTTCACTGCTTATCCCGCGTCACTTAGCAAACCGAAACAATCCATCCAAGTGTTCTGTTGCGGCCGTGATTTCCACGTAGGTTGACACTTCTCAGTTCATCATCACGCAAATCACAAGCCGATCGGGGTCATGTTCTGGATTTCTGCGTGATGATGATAATATGTGGCTTTGGCCGATTCAACGCCCTCACTCATGCGAGCCCCAAGCGGATCAGCTCTACCCCACCTGTTCCTTTTTTAGTTGCCAAAACCGACCGAATGTCTCCTCCCTTTCCGCAGTTGTTTCAGACCCCAGCATGCCTGTGGTACACTGGCTGAGCGGATGCTCCGGCCAACAGGCTCGGAGAAAAGCCCGTCCCAGTGAGGGAGACTTCCCTCAGCACCTCGTGTGGCCCAGACTCAAGAACCATTTAATCCAACTGCTTCTGCCTGCGGACCTCACTTGTGTGTTCTTAATGTGCCAACATCCATACAGAAACAGTCAGCTCAAAAACCGAGGCAGAAAAGCAGAGAGGACAGGCTGGACTGGTGCCACGCGATGCAGATGCTTTGCCAGAACAAACTCGGCTCGGTGTCGTCTTGCTGCGCTCTGCTGCTCCTGCTGCTCCTGCTCTGTTTAGCCCCAATGAGAGATGCCCAGAGAGTTAATGCTAATTTGGAAGGATTGGGATCTAACAGCATCTGGCTTGTACTGTTGATCTTGATTTCATCAAAACTGTTTAAGCTTTGAGGTATTTCTCGAGTCCTCCGGCATTTTCATTTGGCTGATGCTCTGATAAAGCAGATGTATTATGCTGATGTGGCCTGATTTACAATTAGCTCTACTGTGCTGTTATCAATGTTCTCTCCTTAGACTGATCACAAAGTTTGATCACTTTGTGAGCTATTTTCCACAAGATGTTTTCTTACTGACCAACTATTTGGCCAGTACCTGCCTGGTATCTGCTTTGGAGACATTTCATAGCTTCTTTGAAAACAGATTTGAAGGGAAAGTTTAAGCAGTTATGTGACTCCAGTAGAGCAGTCTACCTAATAGCAGGAGGTTTTAGTTGATTAGAGGTATATTTGTTGTATTTTCTAGAAATCTAGGGGAAAACACAATCTATTGAAATATTGTGGTATAGAAAGTTTTCAGAAAATGACCTGCAATAAGATCAAATGAGCGATTTTAGAAGTTAATTCAGAAAGCCTTAGGGATATATTCTTACCTACAGCTCAGGTGAATTTCCCCTCTGCAATCTGAGTTCATGATCCGCCTCAGACCAAAACCTGCGTCTTATCTTCTAAAGGGGTAGTGTTATGTAAAATTGACTTTAATGTTATTCTCTCATCACAGATATACCTGGAGTGTTGATTCTTTCATGCATGTTTGAGAGATCCTTTAATCTCCCGTGGCAACCGCTCAGCTGTGCAGAATGTGTTGGACCCAGCACCCCTTCGAGAGTGAAGCCCCTCCTCTGAGCTGCAATTTGCAAGCTTTTGCCTCACAGAGCAGCCCTCCGCCACAACTTCCCCACTCAGCCCCTTCAGACTAGCCAGCAGCAATTAGCAGACACCTGGTGGAGCTGCGCACCTGCTGAGCTCATTATACGAGTTTTTCTCAGTCCAGTGCGGGTAAAAATGTTGTTAAAGGGTTAATAGAGGAGGCTTGTTGTGATGACTTCCTGAAGGCTGAGTGTTGGAAAGAGCAGGAGTTCCTTAAAGAGAAAGATGCCCAATTTTAAGATGTTAAATTTCAAAATCACGTCTTTAAGTCATATTTGGTATATAGTTTATATGTATGAGTCGACATCAGATTTCAGATTTTTTTGTGATATTTTGTTAGCCTTGATCACGCTCCATGCCAGCAGACAGGCCTACAGCTCTGGATTTCTCCAGAATGGACAGGTGGCAGGTTTGTCTGTAATTTGAGATTTTGCCTTGAAATGAATTTATGGAGCTTAAATGACATCACTTTCTGGGCTTTCCCATATTATTTACAGACATAGTCAGCCTTATTGGATGTAAACGTCTGAGTTTAAAGGATTATATTCCAAATGTATTTTTTTCCTCATTACTCTGGTGGTTAGTAAATAAAAATCATTTAGGTAATCTCAGCTGACCTAAGCGAGGGAGAGTTTTATCGGATATAATGCCCCACAGTGATAAAATAAATAAATGAATAAAAGGTTGTGTCTTTTTATGATGTAGTAAATATCTGCCTTCAGAGGCACATGGGCACTACATAATATAGTTTGGTAAGAAATTGTTATAAAATGGGATATGACTTGGGCTGCACAGTGGCGCAGTTGGTGTTGGTGGCCTTACATTGCAAGAAGGTCCTGGGTTCGATTCCTGGCCCGGGGTCTTTCTGCACGGAGTTTGCATGTTCTCCCTGTGCATGGTGGGTTCTCTCCGGGTACTCCGGCTTCCTCCCACAGACTAAAAACATGACTGTTATGTAAATTGGTCTCTCTAAATTCTCTCTAGGTGTGTGTGTGTCTGTGTGCGGGCGTGGGTGGGGGTGTGCATGGTTGTGTGTCATGTCTGTTTGTGTGTTGCCCTGCGACAGACTGGCGACCTGTCCAGGGTGAACCCAGCCTCTCGCCCGAAACGTAGCTGGAGATAGATACCAGCACCTCTCCCGACTCCACTAGGGGCAAGGATGGATGGGGTCTGACTTAACCTGAAGACATTTAAACACTTGAGTGGATGTACACAAGCATTAACTTGTTCAAAGAAGTGAGGAACTGCTGTTTCGATGCGCACAAGTGACACAATAGCTTCAAAACAAATTTTAATTAATTTTGAATATTTCATGATAAAAATCTAAATATTTATTGGGTGTCCTAAATTTTCCATGACTTTATATCTGTATCTGTACACGCGACTGTAACTACAAATGGTGTTTTAAAGCAGATGTGCCGTATTTGTATAGAGCCCTCTTTGTAAAGCTAAATAAAGCACATTCAAGCCACACACACATAATGTCCAACTTTACTAAGTGTCAAAGGCGCGTTTCAGACTCCCGACGGTGGGAGGCATCCTCGCTCCCTGTCTGCCTGCATGCATGTTTTCCAATGTAATTAATTCTTAAGGCCTAGACGGCTGGAAGTCCACTTTCAGTTGCTCGGTAATGAGCCATCAGGAAGGCAGAGTACATTTTTAATCAGGAATTAGAAGCCCGAGACGTTTCTGAGGCTCATGACTTAAACATGTTTCATGTTACATATGAATTATGGTTCTGACACTGAAACAGGAAACGTAAGAGCAGAAAATGAATATAAATGAGGTAAATAGTGTCGTCTTGGCACTTTTCATCTACTTGCATCACTTTTTGTGTTAATTATAGAAGGTCATATAGTATGGCACTGCTTCCTCTACAAATCAATGTACTTTTTTTAAGAGATCTCAAGAATCACATGTTTCATGTTTTTAAGTTCCAAATCGGCTAGGGTATACAGTATTGCGATAGATAGATAGATAGATAGATAGATAGATAGATAGACAGACAGACAGACAGACAGACAGACAGACAGACAGACAGACAGACAGACAGACAGACAGACAGACAGACAGACAGACAGACAGACAGACAGACAGACAGACAGACAGATAGATAGATAGATAGATAGATAGATAGATAGATAGATAGATAGATAGATAGATAGATAGATAGATGTTTCACTATACTACTTACTGTACTTACTCTTACTGTAACCCCAATTAGGCACAACTGCTAGCTAGGTAGCTGCTAGCTAGGTAGCTAGCAGTTGGTTTGTACTAAGGTAAAAATGTTGCTGAAGTCATCAGTATTGTTTATAAGGTGTTAAGTTGCGTATTGTAACGACAGACATGAAAATAGTACATCTGTTGAAAATTATAACACCAAGAGAAAGGCATTGTAAGTCAGGATTTCCATGTAGAGAATCTCTAGCCTCTGACTGTAAATGATGTGTCTAGCAACGACGCAGACTGATATGATTCAAAGCAAAGCACACAAGTTTGAACAAAATGACAAACAGTCTTACATTAGAGGATGAAACACTTAACAATTGTGAATGAAATGTGAACATTGTTTATAAAAGGCTGCGGACATTTAACAAAAATCTGAATGTGTCGTGTGAAACTCATTTTGATACAAGCCAGTGGGAGGGGATTTTAAACTTAGAAATGAATTCAAATAAGAGCGAGTTTTTAGACAAAATTACATTATTACAGTTCTTATCTATATAGTTCCTAAACATATGGCGTTTCTGGCAAAGGACCTAGGGCTGCACAGTGGCGCAGTTGGTAGCACTGTTGCCTTGCAGCAAGAAGGTCCTGGGTTCAATTCCCGGCCCGGGGTCTTTCTGCATGGAGTTTGCATGTTCTCCCTGCATGCGTGGGTTCTCTCCGGGTACTCCGGCTTCCTCCCACAGTCCAAAAACATGATTGTTAGGTGTTTAGATTGTGTCAAAGTTATTTGCAGATATGATTGCATGGGTTTTTTCTGTGTAGTGTGTAATGGTTCAACTACTATCACATCTAAATGCTTTACTATATGTACCTGCTAATTATACCAACTATATAGAGTTGAACACTGGTCGTGTGGTAGACTACAGAGCAGATCTGGGAAACCCAAACAAGTGGTGAGGGTGAACTGGGTTGATTCTTACTGCTATTATTTGAGATTTCTGGAGGTAAAAGGAATCAAAGAGTAACTTATTTTCATCTGTGGTGTCACATAAGTCTTCAAACCTGTCAGGAAATAAGAGTTGCTGGTTACCCAAGACAGACCCATAAGGATCATTGTACTTGTGCGCCAAGCAATAGAGGCATAATGCCAGAACTCTTTCCAACAAGTTACACGTTACGGGGAGCAGTCGAGTAAGTCAGATTTAAAGATCTGAGAGTGGGTTTGGTGTTGCTCTGATGTTAAACAGGAGCCCGGCCAGGTTGACGTTCCTCTGCTGTGTGCGACAGTGGAAGTCCGGTCAGTAAGGGCAAACCCAGTGACCGGTATGACTTCACACTCGACAAACAGCACCAGCTGATTGCAGCTTGGAAGCTGCATGCTGGTACCTCTAAAGACAAGGAATGCCAAAAGTGAATCTGAGGAGCACACACATGCGCGTACACCCCCACACACACACTGGCCTGGAGTCGTTGGGGACAGATTCCAAACGCCCTGAACCATAAAAGGATACAGCAAGAGATGATAGGAAGACACTGGTGTGAGCTTCCAATACTCACTACTTAAATCAGGGCTGTCAAACTCATTTTTATTTTGGGCCATAGCAAAAATCTGAATGTTCTTAAAGGGCCGGTTGTGCTAGAATATATTGATAAAACCAATTAAATTTTTAAAATAATAAAATATCAATAAATAGCTGTTCCTCCAGGATTTTGTAATTGTTTTAATGTTCGGGGTTTTTTTGCAATCAGATTTGCAGATTTCGAGGTGGCTGTAAGGAATGTTTACGATATTTGCCCTAACGTATGATGTTAAATGTGGCTTTTTATTACTCTCTGTATCAATTACGGACTATAACTTGACATCAAGTAAGGCTGAGGGAGCTGTCACTTAAAAACTCAATGTTTTTGACCAATTTTGAAAAGAAATTGCTGTAAAATCAAAGAAAAGAAAATGTGGAGATTTGATTGATTTTGTGTGAAATTTTGCAGATTTGACCAAGAACGGAAGAATTTATTGACATAATTAGAAGATTAAAGGGCCACATAAAAAGCTGCGACGGGCCAGATTTGGCCCCCGGGCCTCGAGTTTGACACGTGTGACTAAAAACCTGCTTGTGAACTTCCTCAGGTTGGTTACGTTCACCAAATTTAAAGTGTGTTATAACTGCAGTTCTCAAGGAAAAAAACATTGTTTAGACGCTCCCAAGTGTAGAGCAAGCTTAAATTTGTGGACATAAAGTTTGCAGTTGTTCCAAAACCAACACATTGTCTTTCTGTGGGCGTGTGTGTGTGTGTGTGTAGGCGTGTGTGTGTGTGTAGGCGTGTGTGTGTGGGTGTGTGTGTGTGTGTGCGTGTGTGTGCGTGTGTTGGCTGGTACAACTGAGCACCATTAATATTGAAATCTTCTGTAATCATGAATTCGCAACAGTCTGGCATTTGTGTACGAGTGATGAGGGGCAAAGTAACGCCTGCATCCTTACACCAGACTTTCATGCGTTTCCCTCTGTGTCACGACACAAATCAGTAAATAGAGTTTAGAAAACGCTCTAAGATAAATAAATGGCATGATGGGTACAAGTCTGTCATTGATAATTTTATCCTCATTGTGAAAGGTTGGACATTCCTGAAGGCCTTTTCCTTTTAACACCAACCTCCCCCATTCCTTTCTATTCCTGTCCACAGATGTCCACCCCTTTCCACGACGACAGCAAAAGAAAGATACAACATTTAAAAAAATCAAAAAATCGATGGCCTTGCTCAGTTTGGAGATTTGTCACAACTAATAAGATCTCTTTTAAAAAAAAAGGGCAGCAACCTCAGCAAAACAAGCGGCCTGTTGTCACGGAGCCGTTGTCGGCGATGTGGATGGGGAGGTCCGAAGAAAGCTGCAGTGGATGTGAACATATGTCGAGGGGTGTGTGTGGAACTGAGATTAAGGAAGAATGCCAGCGGTCCAGGCCCGTCTCCGGTGTGGATCTAGAGAGGATTTTCCACTAAGTTTTTAGCAGCATACAATTTGAAGTGAGGCTCCATGTAGCTCCACGTTCAGAGTCCTTCACTGGCCTCCAGGTAACTTTCATTTTAGTGTGTATTATGAATCATATTCTCATATTGTACTGCACGACAATCACACGTGGTTATGGTCCCTCACGTCTATCAAAACTGTTTTAGGTTTACTGCGAAAGACAAATATGGACAATCTGAGTAAAAAATATTGAAACATACTTAAATGTTAATTATTTTACATTTTATTTTACTGCCAAAAACTAAGAAAAAAAGCAATAAACATGTATAGTTACGGTCAGAATTATTCAAAAGCCCGAAAGATTAAGTTTAGATTTATTTATATCAAACCAAAAGTTTGAGTCTGAAGAACTGAGAGACAAAAAAATCTCTCCTTTTATTTACTTTAAACAAACAAATTACATCTAAAAATTATGTATAGCCTTCTAAATAATCAGTGAAAAACATACTGACTTGGTGTTTTGATAATTTATCTTTGACAATGCGCTCCAAGCCTTTGACAGTGGAAAGCCTCCTTCCCATTACCCTAATCTTCAGCTCCTTCCACTGATTCTATTTGAGATTGAAGTCTGGACGTGGTAAAGAAAATACAAAATATTCCCACGTGAATTAGTTTTGCAATGCTAATTGGGACAGAATCTCAGATGAAACTCAAGTAAATTCAGCTCCCTAAAAATTAAAGTGGCACTCGCTTCTCTTGATGTGAGCTATAACAAAGCAAGCTGGAATATTTTGGCAACACTAGTTAAATACAAATTTAGAATCCGAGGAAATAAGAGATGCTAATACAAGCACTATGCATGAATGCCAAAAAAATGCATCAGTAGAAAACAAGGATTTGAACAGAGAGAAAGCTGTGAAGTGGTGGGTTCATGTTGATCTGGCCTGTTCGTTGCTGCCACTCCTCTAATAATAGCAAAATGAAGAAAAATACGATTTCTGTCGCGATTAACATGAATAACAAGCTTAAAAAACTGTGCTACCAACACAACAGATATTTATAATATTTTCAGCTGATCTCAACCTCGTCTATGGTTCAATCGAAAGAAGCGGTTTTCTATTTTCCACGTCAACACATCATGCCGTATCTGTAGATTATCCGTTGTCACATAGCTGCTGCTGTGCAGCTAACGGCGGCATTAAATATAAACTGAGGGTCAAAAGGTGAACGGATGTTAGAGGCTGCGTAAGCTCATCATACCCTCGTTTTTATTTACAGAGTAAAGCGTACACACACCTTTTACAAGCTGAAACAAAAATGCGCTGTGACTTGCGTTGTGCATCATGGTGTTGCACTGGTACTTTGCAATACACGCACTGGACATTTTACAATGGAAATACAGTTCATGTGAGGTTTTTTCTTTCTGCTTGGTATTCTGTTGGAAACATTGTGAATTGATTCCGAAACCTACAGACTTGTCTCTCGTATGTTTTAAACCAGCGCCCTCTTTCCGATGCTTAACAAAACACACGTGACGCTGAATATTATTTATACGTTTGAAAGAAAAACAGTGCTCCGGGACGAAGCTGTATTTTCAGAAAAATCCCATCAGCAAGGCCATGACCCGTCCCTTAATCCACTGTTGTCAGCCACTCGCAGCCGGAGCAGCAGAAAGCAAGCTGTGCCGTCTCTCTCTCTCTCTCTCTCTGCTCTGCTAAACGCTCAGATGACAGTCTGCTGTCAGGCGCTAACTGTGAACCCAGGCAGAGCGGTTTGACGGCCCCGTCAGGGCAGCGGCTGCTCAGTACCTGGAAGTGCAACCCACCTGCCCAGAGCCAGGTCGGCCCCCCCTGTGGGTGGAAACAGGAGGTGGCTCTGGGCAGAGGGGGCTTCTGTAAAACGGCCCCGACAGCGGGCGAGCGGGAGGGAGGAATCGTCGGGGGAAATGCCAGGCTGCAGCTTACGAGCAGCCGGTGTTTGACACAGTGTAGCGTCCCTCCAGATTTACTGCGGCCCTCTGTTCTTTCGCCTCTTTAACGTGATCGCCCCGGCCTCTCACTTCCAGCGTGCAGGTGAACCACATGAATCATTAGAATTGCTCCCCCTTCACGATCACTCTTTGGGAGCAGGCAATCTCAAAACGGCCTCTGATTTATCTGACTTGATGCTCCACCTGCAAAACCCTCCAGATATGATCTAAGAGACGAAATTACCACCAAGGCCGTTGTCATTATTTGAAAATCCGTACTATGTTGTATTGATTGGAATCACAGAGCATGCAAGCAAGTGGATCGAGTTCAGTTCCTGGAAAGGTGCTGCCCTCTAGTGGTTGAACAGGATATGTAACCGCTTGGAAAGATCTGTGATACAAAGGGAGGGAAAAAATCTAGTCTTATAAATGTCACACAGTGGTTTATCCAAATGCAAAAAATGGCTGAATCTTTTACAATACATACACAGAGTGCTACTAAACAGTAAACATGTTCAATTCAACCTGAGGGGTCAACACCATCACCTTCTGTGGAAATGGCTAACTGGTCTAGAGCCATTAAAGCTAAAGGGACAGTGTTATGTATTTTCCAGTCATATAGAGGCATTTCATAGCACAATAAACTAACTATGTTAGTTTTATAAAAGTGCTGTACATTAAAAATATGACCGAAAAGTTATTTGAGTTCATACTTGAAGGCCTTGACATTGGGCCTCTGTCACCACATTGCTCCTTTATTAAGCTTTAGCAATGATTTTTTAAGCGTTGGACTGGGAAGTAGCTCGTATAAAGAGCTCAGCAGGTGTACAGTTCCATCAAGTGTTTTGCTAATTGCTGCTGGCTAGTCTGAAGGAGCTGAGTAGGAGTCAAAGAGAAGGGCTGCTCAGTGAGGCAGAAGCTCAGGAGCTTGGAAACTGCATGTTGTCTTTAATCACATGAAGCTGCCTTCAAAAGTACCAAAACTGTAGCTCACCAGCATCTTCTCAGGAGCGGAAACATGCATTTTTATGCGTTTACAGTTTATTGCACAACACTCTGGCACAGCTCAGTGGCTAAACTGAGAAAGTGCAGATGCTCAGTTGAAAACATCCCATCTGCTGTTACATGGCTTAATCCTTTCACACCTCATAGGGGAACACGGTTTTACCTCTTTATAAAGATCCTTCAGTTTGAATGGCTTTCTGACAGGATGCATATTCATTACCAACAGTTTTATTGGTTCAAAAAATATTTGGTATCGGAAACATGCTTTTTGTCTGTTATTGACCATAAAAACCAGCTATTTTCAGAAAGTCCAAGTACTTCCAGCAAGAGTTGGACATGTACATTTCCACCTGCCATTTGCTAATTGCTGCTGGCTAGTCTGAAGGAGCTGATTGGGGTGCTCTATGAGGTGGAAGCTCACAAGATTAGAAACTGTAGCTCTGAGAAGGAGCATTCAGCTCCCATGGCAAGCATTAAAGGATTTCTCAAATGTGCTACATCAAGCTTCTCAACAACCTGCTAACTGGACTGATTCGTCACCAACACATTGCACAGCGATGTGTGCTCTGGCCTCGTTTCCAATGCAGATCTTTCCTTCCAGCCAACCTGCGGCAGGACAGGAGACAGAAAGGCCTGTGCAAACTAATGAATGAACATGAGGGTCAATGGAGCTGGTCCACCAAGTTGGATTGCAGCAGATATATGCTTTAAACTACAGTACATGTTCACAAACAAATCAATTTCATTGTCTATCAAAAATCAGATCATAACCTGTCAGCAAACAAAACTTCATGTGAAGCAAGTACAAAGAAGAAAAGAATGTTTAGATTTTTAGGCTTGATGTTTATACTCTAACAGGAGTTTAGATTCAGAACATCATATTGACAGTCAAACATGGTGGTGTTGTTATGGGCTGGGTCATCCTTTGTTGTTTAAGGACTGGGGTGATGCCAGGTAAATAATGGAGCCTTTTGCTTTCAGCAGAAAATCTTGAAAAAGAACATCTGCCAGTCATTTTGACCCAGATCTTGCTTGACATATTTCCCATGCCTGAAAAATATATAATACAGCTCGTTGCTGAAGTAGAGAATAAGATGTGTCCAGTTGCTTTTTGTTTTCATAAAGTCAGAACCTATGAGGACTTTTGAAGTTGCTCATCAAGCACACAACCTAAAAAAATTTTTTTCGATGTGACCTGGACCCTTTGGTAACCTTCCATTACCCTTTGATGGCCATAAATGCTGCTAACTGTTCCCTCCCACTCAGGATCCCAGTAGGAATCTCAACCCGGTGTTTCAGCAGTGAGTCATCAGAGACTCTCCCTCACTCACATTGTCACAAAAAGGTAAAACACATATGGGCTAAAATGAGGTTGACTCATCCTGTCTCTCACCCTGGTTACCACTCACACACAGTTAAGGATTCAGGGGAGAGCCTGAAAGACAAGCAGCGTCTTGGTGACAATACTCCAAGGACAGCAATAGTAGGCCGCTTGCTTGCATCAGGTGTTGGTGGATGGCTGCTGAGCGGATGATGTCACACTTCAGCCATATGGTACGTGGCGTTGGCTGGAGCAGAAAGGTCATTAACGTTAGTCATCATGATTATTCTTAGTTGCAGCCCACAAATGGAAATATCATGTAGTGAGTCATGTCAAGTTTCACGCAGGTTATAAGTCAGCGTGATTAGAGGTTTCCTGGAGATTCACTGAAGTGATGCGCTACATGTCTTGTCCAAATCTTCAGTGCTTTGGACAAGAAAAGCCACGCTAGCGTGAAAACATGAACATTGAACTCTGGTCGGGATGTCCCTTCAATGATTCTCCAGTATATCTGCACATCTTTAAGTTTCTCTATCCCAGCAGTTCAGAAGTTTCCTCACTATTCCTCACTAACAGGTGCAGCAGGGTACATGATACTACACGGTAAATCCGGACAAAAACAATGGCTGAAGGAGCAGTGCCAACATTTCTGAGACTTCTTTCTTCTTAGCTTCTGTTGTCCAGTTTTGATTTTGTGACCATTTTGTTGTCTCCCATTGTTCAACAACTTTAAAATCAATCCATATATCATGTATGGGTTGATATAATCATCAATCCATAGATAGATTGGCATCCATTACTACCGCATGCATTATGACCTCCTGTGGGCTGAAGGTGGTGGGAGGTCACCTTTTTCACAAAAACCCTAACCCTGTTGAACTTCTTTAAATCTGTCATGTCACACTACAGACTTGAATCTATTTTATTGGGATTTTTTTTTTATAAAGAATGATGGGTCAACCCCATCAACTCTGATAAACCTCCTTGGTCCTGTTGAAGAAAGACATCCCCTCAGCACGACGCCTCCACCTTCATGTTTAATTACTGGAGTGATTTGTGATGGAATGCCAAAGTGCACAAAAAGGCACACCATGGCATGGCATTAGGCCCAAAGGTATTTAAAAAGCTTCCAGGCAGCATACCTTGGGGTGTGAATGAGAACCGGCCAAATATGTAAAAGGCTCTGGACACAGTAAGGCTGTCATGGTTGATGTACTTCTTCAATGTCAAAGTGTGTTCCAGCTATCTAGGGATCACACTTTTCAGCCTCATTAGGAAAGAATACTCTGCGGTATTCCAGATTCATTGCTGAACCTCCAATTCAGGAAGAACAATGTGGCTTTGGTTTTGCTTGTGAAACATCGAATCAGATATAACATATAACATCGCAGAATTGCTGATAGGATCATGGAAGTTTGCTTCTCAAATTTGGGGTTGTAGGTTTTCTGGGCAAGTCCCAATAGGAGGTGACCCTAGACTAGACCCAGATGTTGATGTAAGGACTATATAGCTCTCCTGGCCTGGACCTAAGTTTGGGATCTCTCTAAATGAGCTGGAGGGTGTCACAGAGGAGAAGGACATCTGGATTTACCTCCTAGACCTGTTAGCCTAATGGCTTGTTCTTAGAAGATGCATGGATGCATGGATGCATGGATGCATTGGTGGAAGGATGGATGGACAGATTTCTCTAACCAGAGGGTCTTCTTCCACATGCTTGCCAGGTACGGTTTGTTTCAAACAGTACCTCTACTGGGTTTCTCTAAACATAGTCATTCTTAGTCCCACTCTTCTTGACACAACTAATAGCTACCCTATCAACAGAGTCTCATACCTGAAGTCTAGATTTCTGCAGCTCCTCTTATCAAATAAAAGTAAAGTTTGCATTCCATTTGGAAATCAAAGTCCCAGAGTCTGGAGGAAGAGTGAAGAGGCTCTTCACATTGCCTGAATTAATTTGTGAAGATTCCACAGTCAGTGATGATCTGGGTTGCCACATCATCTGCTGGTGTTGGTCGACTGGGTTTTCTGAAGTCCACAGTCAATGCAGACATTAGCCAGGAAATTCTAGAGCACTTCATGTTTTCTTATGCTGACAAGCTGTATGGAAATGTTGGTTTCATTTTCCAGCAGGACGTGGTACCTGCCCACACTGCCAAACTTTCCAAATGCAAATCCATTGACCATGATAGTACTGTGCTTGATTAGTCAGCAAGCTGGTCTGACCTAAATCCCACAGACTCTATGAAGTATAGTCGAGAGGAAGATGAGTGATCCCAGACAGCAACGAAAATGATAATGACCTGAGGGCAGCAATCAAGGCAATGCAGGCCTCCTGAACACACAGACTGATCGTCTTAATGCCACATCACTTCAATGTAGATGCTTTTTATTGATCTTATTCAATATTAAAATTTTCCGAGAGGCTTTGGGTTTTAATTATCTGTAAGCCATAATCACTAAAATTGCAAGAAATACATGCTGGAAATATTTCACTTTACATGTAATTAATATATATGAGTTTATCTCGGCCTGTAATGAATGACAAAAAATATCTAACTTTTACCACAATACTACAAAATTCTGAATAGCTTAGTTGAGCAGCAGAATAAAGGGGCTGTATTGTGAATGCCCTTTATTTGTTTTTAAGGAATATAGCACTTTTGTTTATATAGAATCCAGGCAATGGTTTGGAGTGTTATTAGGAAATCTTAATTCTCAACATCACAAAAGCAAAGTGAAGAGTAGATAATTAGAATGTTGAGTAATAATAGAGAATAATCTGTCCTATTACTTTCTGTTTTCACAGGGTTAGAACTTACAATGATTTTTAAAGTTGCTCATCATGCCCACAAACAAGAAAGTTGCCTAAAAAATTTTTTTTCGATGTGACCTGGACCCTTTGGTAACCTTCCATTAACCTTTGATGGCCATAAATGCTGCTAACTGTTCCCTCCCACTCAGGATCCCAGTAGGAATCTCAACCCGGTGTTTCAGCAGTGAGTCATCAGAGACTCCCCCTCACTCAAATTGTCACAAAAAGGTAAAACACATATGGGCTAAAATGAGGTTGACTCATCCTGTCTCTCACCCTGGTTACCACTCACACACAGTTAAGGATTCAGGGGAGAGCCTGAAAGACAAGCAGCGTCTTGGTGACAATACTCCAAGGACAGCAATAGTAGGCCGCTTGCTTGCATCAGGTGTTGGTGGATGGCTGCTGAGCGGATGATGTCACACTTCAGCCATATGGTACGTGGCGTTGGCTGGAGCAGAAAGGTCATTAACGTTAGTCATCATGATTATTCTTAGTTGCAGCCCACAAATGGAAATATCATGTAGTGAGTCATGTCAAGTTTCACGCAGGTTATAAGTCAGCGTGATTAGAGGTTTCCTGGAGATTCACTGAAGTGATGCGCTACATGTCTTGTCCAAATCTTCAGTGCTTTGGACAAGAAAAGCCACGCTAGAGTGAAAACATGAACATTGAACTCTGGTCGGGGTGTCCCTTCAATGATTCTCCATTTGTTTTCCATTGTCATCTGATTCTTTTTAGAGTTTTATTACTTAATTTTATAGATTTGATCAATCAATCCATCCTTATACAGTACTTTTTGAATAGCACAACAACACAAGGATGTTCGCGAATTAAAACCTGCTCCTTCTATGTTTGTTTCCTGAAACTGACTTTGTGTTGAGCTCAAACATCAGACAAACATGATGTCTCACTCATTCTCATTCATCTCTGCCAAAGCAGATTCATCTCTGCTTAGTAACCCAATGCAGTGCTGGCATATGAATGCGTGTTTTCCTTCTTTTAAAGTGGCAGTATGTAACTTTTACAAAAATCTGGGTCCCCCCCCCGCCTCCCCCATGTTTGTTAAAATTGTCACCATACCTTGACAGTATAATTTCATACAGATAATCTGTGAAAAGATCAATCTCCTCCACCTTCCCTTCCAGCCACCTTTGCCATCTGCAGAAATGAAACGCTCCTGGTCAGAAACAGTCAATCAGAACCAAGAGGAGGGTATGAGCACTATCTGTTAATGCAGCTCAATGTGCTAATGGTGGAGAAACCGTTTATCTGCTGTCATTGGTGGCTTTGCTAGCTATCCTTTGCATTTGTAGCAGGCTGTGTTGGTATATGGCTTTATATACAGCCACATAGCAGGGAACAATATGGAGGCATGAGCATGTGAGTGATTGACAGCACTAAGACCCTCCTCCTGGCTCTGATTGGTTGTTTCACTGAGTTAGTCCGGGAAGCACTGGAAAAAGGCAGAGGAGCTGGATTTTTTTCACATACTCTGTCTTATACTCTCTGGACATAATGATAGCTTGAACAAATATGTAAAAGAACATTTTTTTAAAAAATAAAAGTTACATATTGCAGCTTTAACCACTGAAAAGTTCTGTTTTTCAGAAACCTCTGACTTGGCAACCTGTTGCTTTGGATCACCATGGCCATTTAAATGTGACTTTTGGATTTTGGCATGACTCTATTGTGACATGGAAGACAAATTTGATATAAATCAATCCAGTTTATTTTACAGTTCAGTCAAATTCAGTTATAGCAGTCACAGGTAAAAAGATACTATTGTCACTATAAATCTTATAGTTCAGTAGATGGAGGCATTTCAGTTGACAGCCTGCCCTGTGCCAATGATTGATTTTACTAAAGATCATTTTGTAGCTACATCAAAAACATCGAGGTGCAATTTGATAAAAAAACAAAACAAAACAAAACAAAACAGAAGGAACAAAGTTCTACAAAAATAAGATTCGGTTCTGCTTTCTACCAAGTGAGCTCTTCCAGTTTTCTCTTTTCCCAATTCAGCTTTGATCCATCTCCTGGGTTTGGACGACTGTGCAGTTTTCAGCTCTTATTAATATGCACAGTTTGTCATTAAGATGAAGTAGTGGGTCTAAACGCCACAAAATGATGGAGGAGATGCTACCAGAGACACAGCAGAACATATTTGTTCTCTCTGAGAGCATCTGTCAGCCATACGTTTAAATGTACATACCATTTATGTCAGGATCTGTGTTTTTCTGTGTTTATTTAGAGTTTTCTGTGTCCTTAGTCTCTTCGTTGTCCTGTCCTCCCCTTGATTGTTCCCAGGTGTGTCTCGTTCTGTGATTACCCTCCCGTGTATTTAACCCCACCTGTGTCCCTTGTTCCTCGTCGGGTCCTCGTCAATGTTCATCATTGTTACGTCTATGTTTCGTCAGTGTTTCCTTGTGCCTGCTGCTTGTTGCTGGACTTATTTATAATTAAACATCATCATAATTCATCTAACCTGGGTCCGCTGCATCTGCCTCACCACCAACACCACCCGCACTTCTTGACAGAAGGACCCGACCAGACCGATCGGTGAGGCTGCTAACATGGACCCAGCATTCAGGAGGTTACCTCCTAAAGGGCAGAGCGGCCCGAGGCGGAGGTCCGGCAGGGAGGACAGGGAGCTGGCTGAAGCCCTCGCCGACCTGCAGCGGGAGCTATTCCGGGGGACAAGACTGGTGTTGGCACCCCCCGGATATGGCCCCCGTCGATACCTCCGTCCGGGAAGCCAGCGACCTGAGCCGCCGGTGGAGCCGGCCCCTCGTCGCTTTCCGGAGCCGCCACCTCCGCTGCCCGCTCGGAGACAGCGACGTGAGCCGCCGGCAGACCCGGTCCCTCGTCGCTTTCCGGAGCCGCCACCTCCACGGTCAGCCCGGAGACAGCGACGTGAGCCGCCGGTGGACCCGGCCCCTCGTCGCCTTCCGGATCCGTCACCTCCGCTGCCATATCGGAGACAGCGACGTGAGCCGCCGGTGCACCCGGCCCCTCGTCGCTTTCCGGAGCCGCCACCTCCACGGTCAGCCCGGAGACAGCGACGTGAGCCGCCGGTGGACCCGGCCCCTCGTCGCCTTCCGGAGCTGTCACCCCCGCAGCCGGTTCCAAGGCTTCGCTGCGGCTCGCCCCCGCGGCCGGTTCCAAGGCTTCGCTGCGGCTCGCCCCCGCGGCCGGTTCCAAGGCTTCGCTGCGGCTCGCCCCCGCGGCCGGTTCCAAGGCTTCGCTGCGGCTCGCCCCCGCGGCCGGTTCCAAGGCTTCGCTGCGGCTCGCCCCCGCGGCCGGTTCCAAGGCTTCGCTGCGGCTCGCCCCCGCGGCCGGTTCCAAGGCTTCGCCGCGGCTCGCCTACGCGGCCGGTTCCAAGGCTTCGCTGCGGCTCGCCTACGCGGCCGGTTCCAAGGCTTCGCTGCGGCTCGCCTACGCGGCCGGTTCCAAGGCTTCGCTCCGGCGCACCCGAGGCCGAGTCAGCCGGCGTTCCTGCCGGCGCACCCGAGGCCGAGTCAGCCGGCGTTCCTGCCGGCGCACCCGAGGCCGAGTCAGCCGGCGTTCCTGCCGGCGCACCCGAGGCCGAGTCAGCCGGCGTTCCTGCCGGCGCACCCGAGGCCGAGTCAGCCGGCGTTCCTGCCGGCGCACCCGAGGCCGAGTCAGCCGGCGTTCCTGCCGGCGCACCCGAGGCCGAGTCAGCCGGCGTTCCTGCCGGCGCACCCGAGGCCGAGTCAGCCGGCGTTCCAGCCGGCGCACCCGAGGCCGAATCAGCCGGCGTTCCAGCCGGCGCACCTGAGACCGAGACTCCCTGTGTTCCTACCGAGACTCCCTGCGTTCCTCCAGAGACCCTGACCTCCAGCGTTCCTCCAGAGACCCTGACCTCCAGCGTTCCTCCAGAGACCCTGACCTCCAGCGTTCCTCCAGAGACCCTGACCTCCAGCGTTCCTCCAGAGACCCTGACCTCCAGCGTTCCTCCAGAGACCCTGACCTCCAGCGTTCCTCCAGAGACCCTGACCTCCAGCGTTCCTCCCGAGACCGAGACCCCCAGCGTTCCTCCCGAGACCGAGACCCCCAGCGTTCCTCCCGAGACCGAGACCCCCAGCGTTCCTCCCGAGACCGAGACCCCCAGCGTTCCACCCGAGACCGAGACCCCCAGCGTTCCGACCGAGACCCCTTGTGCTCCGACCGAGACCCTGCCTCGGGGGGCTCGTCGTCGCCGTCTGTGGGCGGCCCCCGGGACTCATCGCCACCTCCAGCGCCGCGGACGGCCGCCGGACCGCCTCCGTGGTTCCCGCCTCCAGCGCCGCGGACGGCCGCCGGACCGCCTCCGTGGTTCCCGCCTCCGGGGTTCCCGTCTCCGTGGTTCCCGCCTCCAGCGCCGCGGACGGCCGCCGGACCGCCTCCGTGGTTCCCGCCTCCAGCGCCGCGGACGGCCGCCGGACCGCCTCCGTGGTTCCCGCCTCCGGGGTTCCCGTCTCCGTGGTTCCCGCCTCCAGCGCCGCGGACGGCCGCCGGACCGCCTCCGTGGTTCCCGCCTCCAGCGCCGCGGACGGCCGCCGGACCGCCTCCGTGGTTCCCGCCTCCAGCGCCGCGGACGGCCGCCGGACCGCCTCCGTGGTTCCCGCCTCCAGCGCCGCGGACGGCCGCCGGACCGCCTCCGTGGTTCCCGCCTCCAGCGCCGCGGACGGCCGCCGGACCGCCTCCGTGGTTCCCGCCTCCGTGGTTCCCGCCTCCAGCGCCGCGGACGGCCGCCGGACCGCCTCTGTGGTTCCCGCCTCCAGCGCCGCGGACGACCACCGGACCACCTCCGTGGTTCCCGCCGCCGCGGACGACCACCGGACCACCTCCGTGGTTCCCGCCTCCTTTGCCTCCGCCCACCCTGTGGGTAGTTTTTTGTTTGTTTATGGACTCTTGGCCCTTCTTGTGTTTCCGCCCACGATGGTGGGTAGTTTTTTGTTTTTCTGGACTCTGGCCCCCCCGTCCAGCGCCCCTCCGCCCACCCTTGTTGTGTTTTTGTTTTTTCTGGACTCTGGCCCCCCATCCGGCGCCCCTCCGCCCACCCTTGTTGTGGTTTTTTTTTTTTTTGGGCGTCTGGTAGCCGCCCTTGAGGGAGGGGTACTGTCAGGATCTGTGTTTTTCTGTGTTTATTTAGAGTTTTCTGTGTCCTTAGTCTCTTCGTTGTCCTGTCCTCCCCTTGATTGTTCCCAGGTGTGTCTCGTTCTGTGATTACCCTCCCGTGTATTTAACCCCACCTGTGTCCCTTGTTCCTCGTCGGGTCCTCGTCAATGTTCATCATTGTTACGTCTATGTTTCGTCAGTGTTTCCTTGTGCCTGCTGCTTGTTGCTGGACTTATTTATAATTAAACATCATCATAATTCATCTAACCTGGGTCCGCTGCATCTGCCTCACCACCAACACCACCCGCACTTCTTGACAATTTATAACATGTGGCATCAATCAATAAAACTCTAGGCTTGTATTTAAAGCTCCTAAGTTTGTGTAGCTCACACTTCCGATGTGTGACCAGGTGTTGCTATGTTACACCTGGACCAGCTGAGTAGCCACATTCTCCTCTTGGACTAAAGAAGCTTATTCTGCAATCACCTCTTCTTTTCTCATTTAGTAGTGTTCATCCTATTTGAGAAACAAGGTCATCCCATGGGCATTGTCTAACTGTATATTAGAGAAGGACTTGTGCTCTGCACCCAATTGGTCTCCACTTATAACCCCTGGATTTAATCATCTCATTGACATTCGATGGCCCTGAAATGGGTCCGATACGTTTCACCCTTGATCCCTGTCAGCCGGGCACAACAGGGTGTGAATAAAAGTGCCTTTGTTAAACCACTTTGGGGAAATGTGAGCCTGTTCTCCCAAAAACAAAACAAGTGTGCTGTCTAACACAAGTGACTCGTTCAATCTACAAAACGAGGGAAAAATATCTTTTTGGTTACAGAGTACTACATAAAAAAAAAATCTTGTTGCAAAGAAAATTTCAGAGTCAATTTAGAGATTGCTTCCTGTTTGTCTTCCAAACAATATTTATAGTTCTATGACATAACTCACAGCTTAGTGGAAAACACTATTCAATTCATAAACTGCTGCAGAGACAAACATCTTGGAGTTTGCATTAATTTCTGTCTATTCTTCTTAGATGATTTTCATAGCGGTATTAATGCACATTGAAAACGCTTCCAAACAACCAGAGATCTGCAAGATTGAAGGTTCAATGCTATGTTTGCTCCTTCTCTTTCTTCCTGTTGTCTGTCATTTAATCTATCTGCAGTGAGCTATGAGTAATGAATTATTAGACATGTATGTAGTGAATTATTAAACTGGCCTTTCGCCAATTCACAATCTGTTAAATCATATTTGATTACTTCAACCTGTCCTGGGACTGCAGGTGGAAATTAGCTCTCTTTTTTTGGCAGTAACCTGGTATCATGCATCTCCCCTTTTAAAAGGTTAATGAAATGTTGTATTCTGTCTTTGTGTAAATAAATAAACATTTAACAGTACCGTGTTGTGTTCTTCTAGTTAGTGGTTGTGTCATGTTTAGTTGCACATGTTGTGTTGTATTGGTCTGATCAGCCATTACATATACCCTTATGTGCCATTTCTTCAGTCGATTGTGTGTTTTTTTTGCCTGAGTTCTTTGACCTCTATTATTCCCTCAAACATAGATTTTTGTGTTGACATAAAAAAAATTATATTTTTCTACTCATTCCTGAGACTCCTACTGCTTTTCTGCTCAGTCCGTCAGATCAGGACTTCGTTAATATCAGCCACTAACGCAAACTGGTGATGGCGCCCGTCATGTAGAGGCTAATTTTTTCATAAAAACATTCATTTAACATTCCAGCTTTCCATCGCACCAAAGAATCTCACTCGTCCTGCATCTTCCTGCTGTCAGCAAGTACAGTGTCAGTTTACTGGAGGGCGAAACTCTCTCTGCGTTATAATCAGTGATGACATAGTTACTTTGAAAAAGTAACTTTAATCGGAATACTGATTACTTCTTGAAAAAGTAACTTAGTTCGATTACTGACTACTTGATTTTGAAAGTAACTAAGTTACATTAAAAGTAACTTTTTTAGTTACTTTCAGCAGCTGCTAACAACAGCGCTCTGCCTACAGTGAAAATTACATTGAGCTTTGCCAATACTTTAATTGTAAGCTATTTTATAATGGTAACATCAACAATGTGTCTCCACTTATATGGTTGAACTGAAGGGGAGATTGTTTCATGGTTGCAACAGTACAAAAAAAAAAAAACATTTGTAATTTGTGTGTGCGTTTGTGTGATCCAGTATTGTCTGGAAAACTATAAATAGGATTTTAGACCTCCCCACCTCCCGCCCCAGCATCCAGGTTCTGCGTTACGGCCCTGCGTTTGGTGTCAGAGCGGAGCAGAGCTCCTCCTGCAGCTTCACAACTCAGATGTTTCCACTGCACAGATTTGTGATACTTATTAATTTTAACAATTATAGTGGCGTTTAGTTGCACAACTATACGGACTCGTTCGTAATTATTGCCACAGAAATGCAAGTAAGAATATTTCCAAAATGGTCAAAATTAGCAAAGTTTGTAAAATCATAGAGTCATATCCCATGCGCTTTGCAAAGTTGATCAAGTTGATCACATGCTCTAATTTAAAAAGACTGAACTGAATGTACTATCACCTAAAGTAAAGCAGAAACCGAATTCATTTCTTAAGCCATGGTCTCCATTTAATGATGCTTTTCTTCACCAATGCTGAAATGGACTTTGGCAGTCATTAAATAATACATCCAGTGTATTAGACACCGCCCTCGTACAGAGAAATGTTAAAAGGATGTCTCCTTTCCACAGCTCATGCTTTCTGAGGAAGCTTGTAAAAAAAAACACACACACACACAAAAACTATGCCTCTAATAAATACATGAGCTTTATAAAAAAATAAAAAGCCTATCGAATATTCACAAAGTTGAGAACTACTTTTACGAAGTAGAAGCCTGCAGCATGGATCGCCGCACTTCACGTGACTGGAGGATTAGGTCTGAAAGCTGCATGACGGATGAGCTCTTTTCTCCTCTGATGTGTTTGGAGCTGAACACAGGAATGAATTCGGAATCCCGTATTCTGGAGCTCCAGCACAGAGTGGGCTGAGAGCCAACCCCACATCACACATGACCCGCCGGGTCAGTCGCCCAGAACCAGCAGAAGGTCTGAGAGCTGATCTGCAGTGAAAAACAAAAGCTGATGAGAAAAAGAAAGTGTTGAGAAAGACATAAGCACTAGTGTTTTTCAGATACACTAATGTACCACCAAATATATTTTGTGTTAACTTGTGCCGCGTAGTTTTCGTGTTTCATATTGCAATTATCATATGTGCATATGTTTGATGCTGTGGTTTTGTTTTGTTTTTTCAACTGTTCAAATGTTCCTCAAAACTCTGAAAACATACTATAATACATACAAAATTAATCATTGTAGGAAATAATCTATTAGCGATGTTTTGTGCCACCAACAGTGATGCTAGAGCAGTGATTCTTAACCTTGTTTGAGGTACCAACCCACCAGTTTCATATGCACATTGACCGACTACGGCAGTCACACGGTGACTACTGAACAAGCTAAATTCCCCGCAGCACTGATTGGCCAATTAATGTAACGTGATCACCTGCAGCAAGTGATGGCCAAGCGGGGCGTGTCATCACGAATTTACATAATTGATCAAATTGATGTTACAAAAATAACATCAATTCGTGGCGGAGGCTCCGCCGAACCCCTGAGACCAACTCACCGAACCCCTAGGGTTTGATCGAATCCCGGTTAAGAACCACTGTGCTAGAGGTAAGTTCCTTTGGGAGTTCCTGAGCCAGATGAACAGATCAGACGTCTACGGCCTGAGCTGTAGAAACGTCTTTAAAGGTTGAGCATCGGGAGGACGGCTTCTGCGTACCTTTTGGTCCCTAGTGTAGACATGGGTACAACAAATCCCTCTGGAGTCCCAATATTGCAAAATTCAATGAAACAGTTGATTCTTGACCTGAGGACAGCTGTGGCTTTTGAACAACTCCAGCATGAGGACACCTCAGGTGTTACTTTTAGTAAGGTAACATTTGGTCTGAGTCTTTTTTAATAAGGCGTTTTGTCTTTGACTGTTTGGTCGGATGCATTGTATATTATCTGATGCTGTTGTTTTCTGAGGCTGTTTGGTCTGATGTCTGTGGGGTAATTTCCTGACACCCGATATCCTTTGTTGCCTATACGGTTTCATACCTGAAGTGACTTGGTCTTATATTTGATGATGTTTTCCTGAGGCTTGATGATGTCCTGAGACATTTACAGGGGTATTCCATATTTCTGATGATGCTGTTACACAAGAGAAAGTGCATATAACAGAATCGCTCTAGAAAGGGGACATAGAGTGCACACCCCAACATATTTCTCATATAGAAATAAGAACCATCTATCATATTTGTCCTAAACAAAGAATGCTGACAGATCAAAACAAACAGGTTTTGAGATACACAAAGTTTTAAGATGTAGCGTCACACTGCGTGGTATGTGTTAGAAATGCATAAAAGACTCCTTTAGGTTAATTCCTGACATTTTGGGATTATCTTAGTGTTTTGACATTTTTTCTTTTCCAAATCCAACTTTAATTTAAATCAAACAGACATGAATGCAATCCCATTGGGTACTTTATACAAAACGTCTCAAATCAACTGCTTGTGAGTTATCCAAACCTTTTCTTTGTGCACATTTTTAAACACACTAAAGCTTACTTTAAAAACCAAAAGCTTACTTTAAAAGTGAACAGGAATAACTAAATTGTATCTCACACACAGCAAGAGAGTAAATGGCTCCTTTTGGGATTTTTCACCTGAACTATAGTTGCCACAACCAGCTACTACGACTTCATGCCTCGCTGGATATCTTACAGCAGGAAGTAGGTGCGTCAGGCCATGTTCTCTGGTTCAGCTGAATATCACAGAAGTGGTGAAGAATGAGTCACCTTTCTGGGATATTTAGGTCATCATTAAGACATACTCTGAATCTTCAAAGTGTGGCTTCCAGCAGTCTTGCTCTAAATCCCACCTGCAGTCCTTTCCTCAGTTTTTTCCTGGGCATTTCATAAACGCTTCTTCCTATCACTGCACCATTCAGTCTGCATGCTTCAGGAAAGCTTCCACTTAAACGTAAATACATTTGCTGAAATATTGTCAGACCAGAGGTTCAGTCTTAACCTTTGCAGATGTTTTGAGTTAATTAGCTGATTAGATTGTAACACCATCAGTTTTCAATATTTTATTTTATCCCAATATTCTTGGACATTGAACTTTGGGAACCCGATGCCTGGTGTCAAGGCTTCTAATCAAGTCCTTGAGTCTCCAGCTCTTCCTTAAAGTCCTCATTCACCTAAAATCATCATTAGACTAACTGAGCAGTCATTTATGTTGCCTTTATTTCGGAGCTGTCTTCCCTCAAACAGACATGCTCTGCAAGGATTACAGAGTAAGAAGAGAAATTGAATTTTATGCAGTTAAATGGCACGAGACAGACTGGGTTTCATTATTACAGTCTGTGCTCACAGTGCTTAACAGGTCACACCTGACTCATTAAACACCAGGAAAGAATAAAAGGGGAAAAGAAAGTGGAGCCTAGCGTGGCGCTGTGGCTCTCAGAACATGATGAAAGACGAATTTCTAAAAGCCATTTGCACTTCACAAGAGTCTTTTTAGCACGCGGCTTGTTATGACAGTTAGGCGAAAGACACGGGGGTAATCCCACTGCCACTGTTGCCAGAATGGCTGTCAAGCATCACAAAAGCAGGCACTCAGCTGCATCTGTTACTCAGCGACGTCTGTGGCAGGGATGCTAACGCGCTGTGGCTCGATGCGGCATGGACATTTACACGGCTGCAGTCAAGCCCAAAGAAGTGAACGACTGTTTAAAAAAAAAGAAAAAGTTAATTAATAGTTTACTTTTGTAAGAGTACCTAGGAACTTTTAATTTGTAATCCATGACATCCTGTTTGCCTGGTGTATTAATATAACACAGCACTGAGTCTACATAGCACCCATTACATTTTATATAAACTCCAAGTAGTTGCTTGTAAACGTTAGAGTACCTTAAACACTACAGGGCCTTTGTTTGGAACCGTGTGCATTAATCTCATACTAAGCTGCTCATACTTTCTGTCTGCGCCAATGAGAATTCACTTCCCTCGTCAAGCTGAGTATTTGCAGTAGTTTCAAATAACACAATCTGACTGGCTTTCTCAATTTTTCTTATAACCATTTTTGAATGGTTTTCTGGGCACTCATAGACTGTGTGTTTTTAATTGAAGTACTGTGTGTCTTTAATTGAAGTACTGTGTGTTTTTAACTGAAGTACTGTGTGTCTTTAATTGAAGTACTGTGTGTTTTTAACTGAAGTACTAATGTGACAACATCTAATGTTGTCACATTAGATGTGACAACACATCTAATGTAACACAGAACTCATGCGAATTCAGGACTTGATGTCTTAAAAATACTCTCATTTTTTCAGGCTTATTCATATAATTTTAGTTAAGCTATAGGATAGTGCCAGAAACATTGTGACTGCAACTTAAGACTAAAGTTTCCCACCATAGACACTGGTGAGTCAAGAGGATGAATACTTTGAAACCCCCCCCCCCCCCCCCCCCCCCCCCCCCCCCAAAAAAAACCTTATGTCTACTTTATATGGTTGAGGATCTGTGATGCTGTGGGCTTGTTTCTTTCCCAAATAAAATCCTGGCCCCAGACAATGTCAGGCTGCCTGTACCTCTAGTGTTACAAAGCTGCTATTTAAGGACATCTCATGTTTACATTATTCTGTTGATGCAAACTTAAGTTTTAGCTTGTTGTATTAATGTAACCGAAATAATGCTTAACGGATTACTTAACGCCATACAGCAGAACCTCCTCCTTCCTGGACGTAGGATAGACCTGGCTCTGACGGAGGATGGATGCTCTCTGAGCAACACAGGCTGACTCAGTTGAATTTTAACCTGTTATTGACGGAGTTAGCCTATCAATAGAGATGAGTCACGCTGAATCCTCTTAGTCACTCTTCTTGGGTTTGTTTTTTTGTGTCACGTATAGGCTAGTACATATTTTGACAGTCTCACTTTTCCACAAGGGATCTGATTACAGTCCGTGTCGCGATGATGCACAGGCTGAAGGATTCCTCTCATCTTATTGCGCAGGATGATACTGCAGCTCCGCTACGGCTTCGCACTCCAACCCAACTTGAAACTGCTCCCTTTGCATGGCTACATTCAGGCCCTGCGACTAAAAATGTCAAGCTTTTGCATTTTAAAAAAGTACTTGTCAATACTTGTAAAAGGTATTTCAATGAGCAGTTCAGATATGGAAAAGACTGTAAAGGCCGTAAAGCGCCACATTTGAGAGTTTTCAAAATATCAGAAATGATAGATGCGATGTTGCTCGAATAATAATCACATATCAGTAAATATTCATTTTCAAACGGGTATAAATATACTGTTTTTGATTTGGGCCACGCTGAAACAATGACACCAACAAAAGTAAATAATTTCTTTTATGTTTAATCACATGAAATTGATGAAACATTCAAAAAAAAAAACGCGAATCAATTGCTTGATCGGAAGCTTGGAACTTCTGATCTATTTTTATTTTCATCAAGTGAACGCACCACTCCGACTGTGGAAGGGACAGCACAGGTAACCAATCAGCGGCTCAAATCTTCTCACGCGCGTCAATGCAACAAGCGCGGAGGCGGGACCGCGGTTGTCTGAAGGGCTGCTCTCGGTCTCGCGGCGCCGCCTGCTCTCGTCCCATTGGCGCAGGTGATCTGTCTCAGGATGCGCGAGGAGAGCGGAGGAGAGGGGAAGAGAGAGGGGAAACCGCCGATGGTGAAGGGTCCAGGGCTCGGTTAACGGGGAAACAAGGATACCGGCCCATCTCTGTTTGTCCTGGGCAGCTGGGCAATGACAGACTCACCGAACGGGGGACTTTGAGATATGACGAGGCTTTTTTCTGGTTGGTTATAGTACTATGATTTGGTATGTGGCCACTTTGATAGCAAGTGTATTCAGCACCCGAGGAACGGCCGCTCAAGGTGAGTCGAAGTGCAGTATCTGTATCCACCGGCGTCCTGTGTTTAAGTTTGAGCTCAGCAATTTTTTTCACCCTTTCAAATAGCATTTTCTCGCTTGCTTGTTTTTCAACTTTTCTAATGTCGTATGCATGTCTGTAAGTTCATGTGTTCATCACCTGGAACCGGGCGACACATAAAGAACCGGTTCAGTTTTATTTAATAAGCAGTGACAAACCTTGCGTTGAAACCTGCTTCTTCTCACTTGGAGTTGGGTTTAATTTATTTATAGGTCTGCCAGAGATGTGACGTTTTTGGCTTCAGATGGAAATATTTTGCAGTCATTTTTTTTTTTTTTTTTACATCATCATCCTCCCCAGATGTTTTAGTTCGCTTTATTTTAGCTCCGGCACGTTTTGCCGGCAGTTTGTGCACTGCAGCATCCAGCTTCAGGATCATTTCGTCAAACGTGAGGAGGAACGGGATTAGTATGGTGGGCCGGTGTGGATGTCGTTAAAATGCTGTGAGTTGATTAACCTCTTCCTGTAAAAGTGTCGAAGTGAGTCGTGACCTGTTCTGTCCGCCAGAGGGAGCGCCTGGTCACTGAGGTGACTGCGAGCAGATGACTCTGCTCTGCTGTCACTCCTGTAATTTGTGATGGCTGGATGTGAGGCTGAGGAGATTTGACAGCCGTATTGGGTTTGCCCTGATGGCTTCATAAAAGGGAAAAGCCACCTGCAGTTCACCCTGTGCTGCTTGCTGCCGAGGCTGGAGGAAAAGAAGGAATCCCCTTTTGTGTTGGACTTCTTAAATACACTTTGTAGATCATTTCGGTGATACTTACCACAAGCCTTAAGTCCTTTATATAACTTTGCAGGAAAGGGAAAGTACACCTGAAATCATTGTTGTTAGTAAAATATTCAGTGCAAATGTATAATTGTTTAATCAGAGTAAGCTTAAAGTTATTTTTCTGGAGTTGCCACTTTTATTAAACACTATTGGAAGACTTGTGCGACAGACTGGCGACCTGTCCAGGGTGAACCCCGCCTCTCGCCCGGAACGTAGCTGGCGATAGACCCCGGCAACCCTCCTGACCCCATTAGGGTCAAGGGTGAACAGAAAATGGATGGATGAATGACTTGTAAGCTAAAGTTTAAAGCTGACTGTATTTTGTTTCAATACCATTCAACATGTCAACTCATTACTACTGAGACCAGTTTCTGACTGCAAAGAATGTCATCAATTGAATTTTTCAGGTGTCAGGTTTTATAACTCGGCTTTCCAGGTCAGAGGAACTCTGATAATCTTTTATGTCCACAACTGCTGCGGGATCTTATGGGGTTTTCACACCTGACAGTCCAATAGTCTCGGTTTGATTGGGGACCAAAATTGCAACGTTCGCTACATTTTCAGCTGGTGCGGTTCGCTTTCAGACTGCATGGTGTTAAATGAATCAAACCATTAAAAAAAAAAAAACTATTTACCTCCTCACCTGTGGTGGCGCTGCACCAAGAACCACTGAAGGAAATTACATGAAAACCTCTTAGGAAGACACTGAGTACAATTTCCTTCTTCACAAAATGTTAAAAACGGAGGGGCAGGAAATTTTAGCAGTTGTAGGATTTCTTTCTTTTTTTGTTAAAATACTACAAACTGTTTCCCCCGTTAGCGCAAGACTCACACATTTGTTTTGGTCTTATTTACTTAGAATGCTTTGCTCTGTGCTACGCGTTTGCTTCCTTCTTTTGGAGTGATCTGCGGTCCGCTCGGCATCCACATGCATTGAAACATCACCAGAGTTCTCTTTAACCGAACTGAGACCAAGGTGGGGGTTTTCGGTCCGCGTTAGAGTTAGACTGCACATTCACACCTCCCCAAATGAACTGGACTTTCTAGGCAAGTTAACTATAGTTTGATTAAAGTGGACTTTACAGGGCTGGTGTGAATGCACCCTTAGTGACCAACATTCAAAAGCTCAGGGAGAGTTGTGGGGACAACAGTGATGGAAAAAAATAGAGTACTGACGAAATATTAATTTTGATATGTAGCAATGCCATGTTTTTCTAACATCTTGCAGCTTTTGCTGAAAGTGTTTCATTGGCTGTTGTTCAATATGTTTGGGATTATAATCCAACAACCTGTTAAAATGACAGACTCCTTCTATGTGGTCTAATGTAGGAAAGTAGAGCCATGTTTGACAAACTGTAGCTTCTGGAAAAAAAAACACTAACTGAGAACATTTGGGATGAAGTTTAGGTTAATCTCTGACAAAATGTGAACTTTTCAGGAAACACTAATAAAAAAGTGTTTTAAATGGAAAGTCATGTTATTTGGTCAAAGTCAGATGTTGCATTTTGCACTTTTCAAAAGTTATTTATCAGGGAAACGACTGACAGATGTGAAGAGTGATCAATAGATTCATCTTCACAAGAAAACAAACATCAGGTAAAGTGGAGATCTGAGTTTTATTGTCTGACAGCTACAGTGTGTGAAATGAATTTAAAACCTGAGATCCCTGCTGTTGTTTAGTTTAAGTTTTGACTAACACTCATTTAGGAATCATAATCTTTGAAGGCTACTTTTTATAGGATTTGTGCCCTTTCTGGTATATCTGGCTGAATATTTGACAACTACTAGATTTCATATGAAACTCAAACCAGACATTTGCAAACAATTTTTTTCACTGTCTGAAGTTAAATCAGACCAAACATCCCCTGTTGTAGGTCAGTTTGAATTTGCTACATTATTTCTATTTGCTTAAATATCTCAATAATGAGAGAAAGACTATTTCAGTTATTTATTTATTAATGTTTTCAAAGTCAGAAGTTTACATACAGAATTGTTACTATCTCTTTAAGCCCAGTTCAGATGATGAATGTCATGACTCAAACGTGTCTTTGAACTTATCATTGCAGACTCTTCTTCAATGTATCACTATGCTTGACAGTTGATAAAGTGTTGTTGGGCTTAAGAGCCTCACCTTCACTCATTGTTCTTGTCCTTCTTGTCAACATTTGTCTCATCTGGTTGTAAAGAATTGGGCTTGTCCATATGGATGGTTGCAAAGTTGGGTTGAGCTATATGTCGACTTTGGATCTCTCTCTTCACAACCACCTTGGACAGTAACGCGGGTGTTTGAACAGTTTCCAGACTTGAGCTTCGGTAGTTGCTTCTTTATATTTCTCTGAGATTTAAAGTTTAGGTCCTTTTTTCATACTTTGGCAAAAAAGGACCTAACACATTTGGATAACTTGAACTCATGTTGAGTTGTTTGAACCAATGATCTTGGAGTCTTCAGATGTTTAGAAATGGTTTTAATAGACCTTCTCAGGTTTTGAAAATCTTTTATTCTACATCTTTGAGCTTCACTAAATTCCTTGACTCTTTTATCATTCTAACAATTGACTGTAGTCAGTTATTACCATAACCTAAAAGCTAATTAATTAATTACGTAGATGTTAATGCAGTAACATATTTGTATATATATATATATATATATATATATATATATATATATATATATATATATATATATATATATATATATATATATATATTTTTTTTTTTTTTTACATAAAAAATGTTACAAGCGGAACATTTCCATTTGTGTGTGTCTGGTACGCTGGTAAAGCTGACACACAAGCGAAATCTGCAAGCAACAGCTATGAACGACAAAGTTGCTTCTCTTGGCCCACTGGGGGTTAAGAGTGCTTCAAAATATTACATAATGCGATGCCGTTAAAGACTAGTGTTGTGCTAACAAAAGTTAGCTTATCAGTGAAGCTGCTCAAACCTAGAATAGCATCTTGATGCTAAACATGTTGCAGCAACACAGACATACCCAACGCTAATCCACAGTCAATATTTCTAGTATTTTTTGAAAGAAGTTCCATGAATGATCAGGGGTTTGTGAAACATTTGAAACAGAATGGGTATAATAGCAATTTCCTAACAGATCGCAACTTTTGTCTAGAAATGAGGTTAAGTTTAAAATATATCTAAATAGATTGTTGTTCAGGATTCCTTATCATAGATCTCCAAGGCTTGCTTAGTATTGGAACCAAACAAAAAAACTGTCCTCAAACCATTTAATATTTCCAACAGTAACCTTGGCAACTATACAAGCCATAGTTATACAAGTCATCATCTTCTCCATGTATGTTGTGTTGACTTGGACCTCAGTCACATGATAACGGAGGACCAGAAAGAAAATCAGCACCCAAATCTCACCAAACTTACAGAAATGCCCCAAAACTTCAGATCTGGTTAAAGACACACTCCATCTCTCTTCACTGCTCACCTTCAAGAGAGATGGAGAAAAAGATTTCTTCACATCACTGATTAGATGATGGAGCAGCATCTCACAGGCATTCAGGTATATTTGTTTTTATTAGGGACAAGTGTTACTTAACTCAGAAGTTATGTAATTTCTTGCCTAAAGCTTGTTTTAACATTTTTGTCTTAAGCAACACGTTTACACGAGGAGCGAAAATTGTAGCTTGACTTGTATTACGTTAATATACTTGGTTATTATGTTGTGCTACATTAAATGTTTGTGCATTCGTGTGTACACAGACACGTATGGATGCCAACTGCACTCTCAAGCTGGCAGCTGACACTCGGCTCGTCTGCTAACCCCCCACGCCCGAGTCGGACGTTCTCCCTCCCTCTCTCCCTCATGATATCCATCCCTCCCTCACTCCGTTTGCTCCTTTCTGTCTGCACCAGCTCCTCGCCAGCCCTTCTACTGCGTACACTTGAGTGAACTCGCTCCTCTCTAGGTTTTGAGTGGCCTCTCTCAGCATGGGTGGGCGACTCGGGGAAGGGAACATGGTGGGTTGTGTTAATGGAAGCTCAGGGTGCGCTCCACAGAGAGCTTCACAGGCACACATGTCCACATTCAGCCGTCCCCTCAGGGGAACACTGTGTCTTTAACCAGATCTGAACATATGCCCACTAACAGGCTCTGTGCCCCAGACTAAGTTGCACTAATTATGACTAAGCTGTGTGATAAATGCCGCACAGTCACCAGATAAATACATATGCCACTGCTTGCCGGGAGGGATGGGGAAGGAAGGCGAGTGGGATGCTGGACGATGGCAAATGTCAAACTCTCGACCCGTTTTAGTTATCAAAATTATGTCTGCTGCAGTATGTAACTTTTATTTTATTTTTACTTTTATTGTTAAAACTTCGCCATGTTGTGATGCTGTAACGTAAGACAGATAATCTGTGAACAGATTGATCTCCTCCGCTTCCTCCCTGAGTTATTATTGCTGACTAAAGAAATGCACATCTCCAGACCAAAAACAATCAGAGCTAGAAGGAGGGGTTTATCTTTGTCAATCAATTTTGTGTGTATGCTGCTAAATCTGTTAATGGTAGAGAAACAACTTACCGTTACAGGAAACCGTTTATCTGCTGTCTTGGGTGGCTATGCTAGCTAGCCAGAGCATTCATGATTCATGAGAAGCTCTACTGTTGAAAACATGCTGTAGAGTAACAGAAGGGAGAGAGGTTGCTATTTTTTTTTTACAGATGTGGCATGCATTCACCCATGTTTACTTCAATTGCTAAATAAATGATAGTTTAACAAACTTCTTTGAACTCCTGGGTTCTGTGTCCGACCTCCAAGGTTCTTTTAGAGAACCTTAGTGAACAAGCAGCATGGAAACCAAGGAATGCTGCAGTCTGGTCAGGGAGGAAGTTCTAGAGAGGTTCTAGAGGAAGGTGAGGTTATGAAACTATATGTCAAGCCTTGACCATCTGGGCACAAGTCAAAGGTCTGGAGCTGTAACTGCAGAGCAAATGCTATTCTATCAAGTATTCACTCATGTTTGCTAAATGCAAAAGCACCATTCACTTTTCAGACTTATTTTGGAAAAAAAAAAAAAAAGCTAAACACTATGCAATTTTCTTCCCGTGCAGCTCTATGTGCTACTTTGTATTTTTTCTGTCACATAAAATCCCTCAGAGTAAGTAGAAGTTTGTCATGGTAACATCAGAAATGTACAAAAGTATACATTTTCCACGGTCGTATAAATTGATGATTAGTTACCTAGTCACAGTTACATAGGTATGTTACTTGAAATCAGGGTATCTGCGCAGCCTTAAAAAGTCTTAAATTTGAGTTGGTAAAACCTGCAAAACCTTGTAGAATAAACAACCAAATTCTTTGACCTCAGAGTGCTCTCACAGTGATCATTGGTTTTCTACGCTGCTGCAGCTGTCACTAGAGAAACTGTAGGTACATCTTGAAATAATATAATATTGTGAAAAGTTAAGTATTTTTTTAGCGCTCATGTCAGAAAGAAGAACTTATAAATCATATAGATTAATTACACAAAAAGTGAACTATTTCAAGCCTTTATTTCTTCTAGTTTTGTAGATAATGGAAAACCATAATTCAGAGTCAGTGTGGAAATTATTATATTACTTTGGATCGATTAAAAAAAGAGGATATTCTAAACAGAAATACTAGGCTTCTGAAAAGTGTGTTAACTTTTATTCACTCAATCCTTGGATGACCTTTTGCATTAATTACTGCATCAATGCGGCGTGGCACGGAGGTGATCGGACTGTTTGATAGCTTGAAGTGTCAGACAGGATTGTTGGGTCTGATGTCGATCATCTTCCTGTTGACAACACTCCGTAGAGTCTCTGTTGGGTTCAGGTCAGACCAGTTTGGCCAATCAAGCACAGTCACACCATGGTCACTGAAACTCTTGCACATGCTTGACTCATTTCTTACTGTTCTTGCTCGAGTGCGACTGAAATTTGGAAGGAATCATGCATGAATCACTCCCTTTGGATGACGACTTGCATCAGCTAATGGCCTTGTTGTGAAACTCATGCTTTCTGTTTTAGCTACTGTTTATGTGATTATGTGCAGACAGATCACTGAGTCTGTCTTTTATGAACAGTTTGATGAAGCTGAGCTGTTTGCTCCTCAATTCGCTCCTCTTGTGCATGGACCAGTTTTGCAAAGCACTAAATATGTGCTGACACGAACACGGCCATCGAGTCCAACAGACGTGAGCAGTTTGTGCTCTATTTTTTACTTTTTATTGCGTCAGGTCCCGGTTGTCTTCTCTTCAGCAGGAAACACAGCAGGTGTAAAAGTGCCAGAGAAAGAGACAGAAAGTATTCACTCACAATGAAACCTGGAGAAAATCACATAAGCACATTTCCAAATGAGTAAGAGATTGTAAGTGACAATAAAGTAATTCTTACCTTTAAATGATTGACTTAAAGATAAAACATGTTGACATGTTGAATTTAAAATGTATCACACTGTGTCCCTAGTACATGTAGTGAATCCTGTTGTCTTGTCTTATTGGATGAAAGAGAAGTATTTGGGTTTTTTTTGTTGAGCATTGCAGAAATTCCCAAGTGGGCTTCACCAGTGTTGAGCATTTTACTCACAAAGTTAGTTTATTTAAGTTTTGTACCCTTAACTTCTCCATTTGGACCACCATCTAGTGCAGGGACATCCAGAGTGAGCCCTGTGGGATATTTACAGCAATTGCAATGATTTTGTGCAGCCCTAATTAAACTTTTTCTAAAATGGAAAGTGTTAGCCTCAACACTTATATCACCTTGTTTTTTTTGGACTGATGTATGCTAAGCTAACTTGGGTTATTGCTGGCTTCTTGTTTGTGTAATATTTGCCAAAGCACATGGCATTTTGGGTGTTTTCTCAGATTTTCCTCTCATCATCTTTCACTCTCTCTCTATAGGTAGACAGAAGCATGCTGTTGTAAAGCAAACAGCAAACTTAGGGTGGACTGGGTGACCCTGACATCAGTCAATAAGAAAAATGCTTTGATCTGCATCTTGATGCTACCCTTAGCATTACAGTCCAGATTAATGCTTCTAGTGTGGTTCTGATTTAGCCTGTGAATTCAGGCTAAAGTAACGTACGCAGCCCTTAATTCTAGGATTGTGTATTTATCTAAAGGTTTTGAAATGTTCATTATTGTCCATATAATTTTGTATTTGTTCTATGGTTTTCTGCACTTGAGACTGTGAAGACCCAATACATTAGACCACTAGAAGTGTGAGTGTACTGTCCCGGTAAAGTTGTGTGGTCATGGATCAGCAAGGTGAACAAAAAACAGCATCAGCCACCGGTTCCAGATTTGTCACAGTCCCACATTCATAGCTGTAAGTTCTGTTTGGCTGGTTAAATAAGGATTTTCCTGGTTTTGCTGACTCTGGTGGAGTTTGCTTGAAATTTAGAGGCTAACAAATCAACCATAGTGCCTGTAATAGAGAAGCTATAATTTCAGAGACTGAGCAGTGTTAATGTAAAACATCTTGTATCTATGGAAACACATCAGCAACTTCAGAAAGGCAGTTTGAATATTTACTCTGACCTCTCAGAAACAGCTTCATTGCATTCGTATGACAACATTAAGTCTGTTGAACATGAAGAAGAGGTTTATTTGAATCTTATCTTCTCCTGTCATAATTACAGTTCACTATAAGGATGTCCTAATAAAACACCTGATCAGATGTGTTTTTTGTTTCAGTTTTTTGTTTTCCAACCAGATTAAGATGCTAAAGCTTCTGTCTGTCCAGTCAAACACACCAAACATCTGAGCTTTGGGCTTTCCTCGAAAGCAAGATCAAGATCAACAGAAACGTGGTTTAGTATAAGTCTAAAGTAGAGACAGAGCCCAAGTTAAATGAGACCAAATTTCTCTTTGTTCTCAGAGAAATTTAATTATTTCAATTTTACCTGAAATGTTTGCAACAACATTTTATGATGATGATGATTATTACATTTGACTTACAATCCAAAAGTTTAAGTAGATTTAGGATAATTGTTTTTTAAATGGTATTGGTCAAAACTTTTGGGTTTCTTTCTTCAAGCTTCTCACAACAGTTCTGGTCCATTCTTCTTAAAAGAAGAATGGACAGAGGTGGCCTATAAATCAGTCAGATTTGTAGGCCACCTCAGTACATGACACATTTCACTGTGGATAATGACTCTGCCTCACCAGCTTCAGCATCATCGTCATAACGTCTTTGGTTTTTGTTCTGGGGTCATCCTGCACATTTTGGACCAGAACCCGTTAACACAAGCAATGTGTCTTCCTAAGTGGTATGATGGTTGGGCGTTCCCATCATGTCTACACTTGCATAAAATTGTTTGAACTGACGAATGCCGCACCTTCAAGCATCGGTAAATTGTTCCCAAGGATGAACCAGACTTGTGCAGCTGAACAGATCTCTTCCCGATATCCTTGCCTTACTTCTTCTCATCACACCAGCAAAAAGCAGAGTGTTAAAAAAAATCCAATGTGTGCTTCCAATTAGTTCAAATGTGTCAGTTAACCTAAACCAGGTCAACAAGTGGAAACCCAAAAAGTTTGACCCAAGTCATACATTTTAACCAAATTATCCCTGTGAAGTTACTAAAAATCTCAGAAATAAATTCTGCAAATAGAAATAATTTAAGTTATTCTGACTAACCTAAAATAAGAAAAGTTTGGCCTGATTTAACTACAGACAGTGACAAAAATAATTGTCTTATTGGTTTTTTTGTCTGTAAAAATCTAGTTTCATCTCTGTACTGGAGAGACTGATCTTCACACTTCTTCTTCTTTGTGAATGTTGGCTGCTGTTTTGGTTGATAAAGTGTCAGAATCCATTTCTTTTAATCACAGTTTTTTTCCCCCTCAAACTTCAATCTTAACTAGGTTTGTAAAACTAACAGACAGAGGTTGAGAAATGACAAGGGAGGAAAAAAAAATTATGATACAGGAACGAGCCATGCTACGTCTCCACATTGACTGGTACTTTGTGCTGGGTGAGGAACAGTTTTGCAGATATCCGGTGTCTATTAGCTGCCCTGCAGTTAAAGTTCAACAACAGAGCACAGTGCATTCAATGCCAATGAAAAGAAGCTCCTTCAACTCTGAATGTGTCTCCATTCAGTTAAAGGTTTGGTCAGTCAGAGCGTTTTAGATTTTGAGCAAGTGATGATCAAATGCAGAGTAGATTGAAAAAGATCTGAGAGCCCATATGAATCTGAAGCAGACGAATCATCCATATCCTGATGTTGCTCCCTTTTCTGCAGGGAACCCAGAAATACATTATTATTATTATTATTATTATTATTATTATTATTATTATTATTATTATTATTATTATTATTATTATTATTACTACTAATAATAATAAATATTCATCAGATGTTAATTGCTTCAAATATAACAAACATATTTATGGAAGAGGATAGATCATTCCTTTTAGCTATCAGTTTACAACAATTAGCTTTTTTTTCATTAACGTGTTATTGACTGTTGCGAAACCGAAGTGCGAGTCATGCTGTTGGTGAATCAGTGTCACTAGAAAGGAAATAAGGTTCACTGTTCTTGTTTGTACGATGTGTTTATTTGACGGATCACTTCGCAAAAGCTCAGATGTCGAATAGAAGAAGATGGCAAAAGGTTAGTTGCTATAGTGTTCAGTCAGATCTTGGGTCAATACAGACATCATCTTTCACAACTTAAAACAATTGAACATTTTTCAGACCAGGTACGCAGAAAATTGGCTGATAGATTAGTCGAAGAAAGTGCTGCTTTTCATTTAGAACAAGCACATGCTTGCAGCGGACGGAGCACGACGGATAAATTTATTCAAACTCGTACCTCCTCATCAAGGACACAACACGAAGAAGTTCATATGATGCAGCTTTTAAGTTGAAGGTTATCGATCTGGTAGTACAGCTCGATAGCTGCTGCACATAAACTTGGCGCGAACGAATCTATGGTTCGGCGTTGGAGACGCAGATTTACTTAATAGCAGATTTATTCAAGTGGAAAACCGAGAGCAGCGGAGAGACCAGCGGCTTATATATGTACGTTTACAGGTTTTAATTTAAAAAAATTTTTTTTAAAACTTTGTGGGTGTGGCTTATAGTGAGGTGCGCTTTATAGTCCGGAAAATCCGGTAAATAATTTGATTAATTAGTTTTAGGATAAAATCGTGTTTTCATTCGGAGCGTTTTTTTAAAAAAAAAAAGCTATTCTAGGCTTCAAACTTCCCCTTGTGATGTGTTGGTCCTGTCTTCCAACTCCTAGCATGTGTATTCAGGGATACACTGGGTGTAGAAAAGCGAACTGGTATGTAGCCCAGCTAC
Source organism: Xiphophorus maculatus (assembly GCF_002775205.1). NCBI lineage: Eukaryota > Metazoa > Chordata > Actinopteri > Cyprinodontiformes > Poeciliidae > Xiphophorus > Xiphophorus maculatus. Next base: position 16,587,689 of record NC_036453.1, on the reverse strand, counting down.
TTAATTAATTTGTTTCCCACAAACTTTTTTGTGTTCCAATTTTTTGATGATTCCTCCAGTCTAATCACTTAATGATCAGTCGAAGTGAAGTGGGTGGCTGATGGCAAAAACAAAGCTGCTGACCAAGAAAAGACAGGCTTACAGGCTCTCAGTCCTGTAAGCATTTTCACACACACGCCCGCGCACGCCCACATACACTCACACAGTGTTGGGATATTTTCAGCTTTTCATTAGGAGTGCCTGACTGTGACCTTTCCATTGATCTGATCTCTGCTGTTAAAAACTAAATGACTCTGCACATAAATATGGCAGTGGATCACCTGTTCAGATTTATTTTTTGTTGTTTTTGCTGGACAGTCAGTAGAATCCCACCACAGCTAAAGGGTACTACTCTATGTCCTTTTATGTATCAACTGGTACCTGCAGTAGCATGGAGCATTGTGTGATGTGGACTCAGAACTTGGGAAACGCATGGGAACTGCTGAGCAACCAAATATGCTTAAAGCTAATATTTAAAGAGAAAGCATTAGCGTGTGGTGTCCATAAGTTTAAAGACTTTCACTTACTTCAGCGTACTTCACTCTATGAGGCCGGCTCTATGTGAATGTCTGCTTGATACATCCTCGCAGACCTGCATTTTTACAACTGTGTACCTGTTACTCACTGTCGCACAGTAAACTGCCCAGAAAATCTTTGGGAACCACTGCACTAGCAGGTGTTCGATGGCTGTCCTTGTGGAGAAACGGGGCTAGGTGCCCAACTAGCTGTATCCATTTGCATTATGGGACATGAAGTACTACAACTGGTACACTTGATTATGAAATCTCAACTGTTCACGGACTCACAGATGCATAGCATGCACAGTACACCCAAGTAAGTGGCAGCCTTTACTACTTCACTGTTGCAGAAACAGGAGCTTTTCTGACCTTGTTTGGCATCAGAGTTTCTGTCATTGGCATTAGCACAGCTAGCATCTGGGCTGCCTGTTTGCCTGCCTCATAGGTAAAACATCTCTGAACAAAATTTGTGCTTTTTTTTGTCAGTTTAAGAAAGCAACATGCTGTTTACAGGACTTCTATATTTGGTAATTGTTCAGTTGAGGCGCCGAAGTGACAGGAAGCGCTGAGTGTTTGTGTTAGAAAATGGGCACAATTTGGGGAGATTTTCACACAAAGGAGTATTTTTGAATAATTTATGTTTTAGTATCGATTGTGTCTAATTGTTTATGACTTTTGCAACCCTACCAGTTAGTAGTTTGTTAGTTTAAAAAGACTTTTGTTGCCTGGTTTCAAACATATTTCTGGACTGTCAAAGGACAATGTTAAGCCTTGTGCTGACAGACTTGTAACTTTTTTAAAAAGTTTTATTTAGATGTTACTGGTACTTTATTTTTGTTGACCTATTTTCTATCAGTTTACATCCTTCAAAAATAATAGAAATCACAATGTTGAGCACTCACTCTTCTTCCACCTTTGAGTTGTTCCAGTTCAGCTCATCTCATGTGTCTGCTTTGGAAATAGAAGTCTCCTCATGGTTACATAATCCTTTCAGTCAAACAGTGTACAGCCACCGTGAGGAAATAATAAAGCAATGTATCTGCATCTCTCTTACTCACCCTGAATCAGACTGATTTCAGTAGAAACTTAAAGCCTACAGTACTGCAGGCTGAGCCAGACAAGTTGATTCTGTAATTGCTTTTTATACGTTAGGTTTTCTCTTGTTTAAGTGGGATTACTTTGTGGGTTTACAGGTCGGAAGAGCAATTTATAACTCAGACCTCAGTGGCTTGATGGTTGTCAAAATGAATGGAGTGAAGACGAAATGACCTGATACAGAATATACCCAAACATTGGACTGTTGGTTGTGAGTCTCTGTTGTCCACTTGGATGTTAAAGCAGTGTTACCTGCTGATCCTTGACATGATGTCATTCGCGGAGTTGTTGCCATGTTGTGAACACAACACCCTGGTGTGTTCACAGGGGATCTCTGGAGATTTCCTCCATACATGTCTGCTGTTTTACCTGTCCAACTGTAATTTATTTGTAATCTATTTATCTCTTTCTTGCTTCATCTTGACCCATTATGTTTATATATCCTTGCATAACAGTGTCATTTTACCATAGAAGAAAAATCTATGTAATTGCTAATGCTTCTTTAAAAAGAAAAAAAGTATTGTATTGTTCTGGATGTTGCATTTTGCACCTCCTTGTGACAAAGTGGGTACAGGCAGTGAATGAGATGAGTGGGAAGGTCTCCTGCTACTCCTGAAGTAGCATTACTGTTGCTCAGAGTAGACAAAACACTTCCTACAACCTATAGATGCCAGTCAGTCTGATATTTGGCCTAAGGAGAGGTGACTGACAGTGAACTGGCAACCCTTAACCTCCACTTTGGGTCAGTGAACTAATTTGCTGCTGGGTTTGTCAAGATGACGGAAAATATTGTTGGTAAGAGATATTTTGTGATGTGTCACACTGTCCCCTCCCCTTAAGAGTTAAGATTGTACAGTCTTACTCTAACATACTGTTTTTTTTGTTTGTTATTGTGTTGGTATGAATCTACATACATCGTCTTGCATGTTCCAAACCAGTACTGACTGTTCCATGAACGCTGGTTGCCATGAGCGTCCAGTGAACGTTTGCAGCCGATGTTTGCTGAACATCAAAATGAAACGCCATTAACTGTTCGGTGGACGTTGTCTCTGGACGGTCAGCTCACATCTAGGAAACATCCAGCAAATGTTCAGCCGACATTCACTGAACGTCCGCAGCCCAACGTCAGAGACGCGACCCTATCTAACGAGACAAGAGATTTAGTGAAAAATAATAGCTGGGATGCACATTTTAACGACACATAACAACTGATTAAATAAAATCATAGCAAAATAATTTTTTTCCCACAGTGACTGAACATTCAGACAATGTTGGTGATCGACAGGTCTGAAGGTCCTCTGAATATTTGCTTGTTAGCTGTGTTGCTGCTGGTACACCTGAATTTCCCCACTGAGAGACTTTACGTCCCATTCAGGCCTAGTTTGAACTTTGGCATGTTGTCTTCACCATGCCTGGGTGCCTAAATACGTTGAGTTGCTCTGCCATGTGACTGGATGATTTTCAAAGTGTGTAAACAAGCATCAGAACAGGTGAAGTAAAAACTTGTTCTTTATTACTGAGATGCGGTTGAACAGTTTTGCCTTGACATTTGGTGGAATGTTTTCATGAAGAAGCTGTTTTTATACACCCTCAACAGACCTTTCACATTAAGTCAAGCATGACTCCAGCATTTTTCTATTTAGGCACTTCAGATTTTTCCAAGTGCTGAGAATAATATAATTAAATTTTATTTAAACGTTGCCTTGAACTAAGACTTTGAAGCTTGATATGGTGGCAACAGAACCCTTTATATCTCATCTAGTGTCCTGTAACTTTAGAGATCAGCGTTGCCATCTCGGCAACACTCTGCACCATACATACCATTCAAAGACCGAATTCATCTTTGTCAGAGAAACCTCAGTCTGATCTCAGTAATTACTCAAGGTTTCTATATCAACTTGTAGGAACAATTATGCTTGGGAGGTAAAAGATGAGAGAAGCACACCCATTGTTTAATTAGTCCTGTGGAATGATTGGAGTTTTTCCAGACATATCTCTGGGCACATATTTTTATTCTATTATCAGGTTGAGGCTATATCGCTATCCACCTATACAAAGTATTTTCCTAATCCAGCTGTGTCCTGCTGAAATAACCTTGGACCTTTTGAGAATAGATGACTCTGTTAAAATCCTAACATATGAAAGTCAGCCATAGCATGGACACTAATGGACCCATAAACCACCACAGATACTGTTTGGAGTTTTTAAAACTTTTACTCTGAACAGCTCGGATGGGTTTTCTCATTACAGACCAATAACCCAACATCCCTTCGTTCCATTAATCGTCTGTATCCAAATGTAACCTCATCTGACTATATGATGTGTGTCTCTTGGACTAAACTAATCCTACTAATCCTGCAATAGAAATTTCGTTGAATCCTGTTCAATGACAATAAATGCTATCTATCTATCTGTCTGTCTGTCTGTCTGTCTGTCTATCTATCTGATGTTTCTGTCACAGGCAAACCCAACACATTTCACTGAGTGAGACTTATTTGACATTTCCTAGCGTATTCTAAAATTTCAGAAACCTTTACATCTTTCTTTGTTCCTCTCAAAGCTTCTTTGAGTTTATTGTGGTAACCACACTCTGTCAATCACTGCTTTAGGAAAGCTTATATTAGCCACTGTTCAAGAACACAGAGACTTTAATAAGACTACACGCTCCATCTTTGGACCAAAGCCTTTTGTTTATTGTACAGTTGCACCTCCTACTTTGCTCCATAATACCCACATCTTAAGGCCACTCAGCCACTCAGTGTCAGGATTGTGGTCTTTCATAAGCCTATTTTATTTATCCGCCTTGTCACATTGTTACTATGACAATGCAATAATGCAGATGCTGTTTGTGGATAACGCTAATGAATTCAGCCTCCAGAAAGCTTCTGCAGTCAGACTTACCCATTATTCTCAAAGGAAAGTCTCTGCTGTAATTTGTCAGTGTTTTCCTGATTTGCTTAGAGACTCTAGTTTTCAAAGGACACAGATTTTGTAATGTTTCTGGTGCTGCCTGTTCTGGTAGTTCTTAGTGGTACTTTCAGATGTAGGGTGTCTGAAATCTAAGGTCTTCCATTTTCTTTCAGAAGGTTTTTAGTGCAGCAGTTTGGTTTTGATATTGACTTCCTGCTAACATACATCTTGGTTTCCCTGTGGGGTTTTATATACATTCTCTCACTACTGTACGCCATACGCCTACTCCCTTCCCTCCCCTCTCCTTCTTCTCAGCCCACTTCCCCGAGCTGGCTGGCTTTCTCTCCAGTCTCATTTTACAGCCTGGCCCAGTGATGCAGCACAGTCAGCTTCCTACATGCAGACTCTCCACACTCATTAATCATTCATGGAATTGAGTCTTAATATATCGGATCATAGCCTCATCTGTGCTGTTTTAAATTAAACTCAAGTTTTAAGCTTAACACCACAACACCCGTCGTGAAGGGGTTCCTGCTGGCATGTTGGCAAAGCTTAAAAATCGGAGAAAAATCCTTGTGTGGACCAGTAATTAGGAACTTATCCTGCCCAATGTACAAGACATGGTGGAAATTTCAAGACACACGTGTTTAAATTTCCACTTAAAAAGTGTAGTAGCTTTAGCTTTGTTTCAACAAATAGCTTGTTCTTACGACTCATCGATAAAGGCCAGATTTATGGCCGAATAATGAAGCAGATGCTTCCACCTTAGCTTTGACTCTCTGCAGCTGCTCCAGGTTGCTTTACTGATTAATGCTCTGTGCTACTACCCACTGAGTTTAGGAGGACTATTATGCTTTGAGAGGTTCAGAGTTGTTACTCTGGATTTTACTTAAGGGTATCAGAAACAGGGGTACTGAGTCATTTATGAAAGGACACACCATGCACTCTTCTTTTTCTACTTCACATTTAGGCCCTACTTTGTGTTGGTCTTTCACATAAATTTTCAATAAATTGTAATGAGGTTTGTGGTAACTTGACATGATGAGAAAGACGTCAAGCGTTATTAATACTTCTACAAAGCACCACAACTAGTGATTGGACTTGATTGAAATAAATATAAAAATAAAATAAAAATTCAGAAACCCTTATTGCTTCTACATTATTTAAAAAATAGACATATGAGCTCAACAACAAAGACATCTATTGTTTTTAATCTGTTATTTGCGCTATTCAACCAAAGTGCTATGATACTCCTTCAGTTTTCGAGTGTTTCAGGGAAAGTGGACTGTGGATTCTGACGTTAGCGTGGAGAACGTCTGTGCTGCTGCAACATGTTTGGCATTGAGATGCGATTTTAGGCTTGAATAGCTTTGCTAATACGCAAACTGCTTTTTGCACAGATTGCACACTACTATTGTCTTCTCCAGTGTCTCATCAGTTTTGGAAGCAAAAACTGGTCGTCTGATCTGCGGTCATCCATCAGAGTTCTTCGCGGGTGTCGCTACTTATGGGTGTACCAGAAACGAATACAAAGGTTCCGACTTGGGACTTTTGTATGTAAAAACAACAAAAGTTTTAATCCATTAAAATCTATTCAATTAATTAATCAAAATTAATGTGTAAAGCTCCAGCTCTAAAGACCATATAATTTTACCAGGGAAATGGTAAAGATTATCTCTGCAGTTCTTCATCTTTGCTCCACTGGCTTGTAAATTGCTTCTGTGTTTTACTCCCAGGTAATATGAGAGGAATGATAAAAATAAAAAAATAGCAACAATGACGATGTGATGGACAAGACACTTAAATCGCCATTTTGATCAAATTAAGCTTTGAGGCTGGATACTGTGTTTTTATTTACACTAAAGATTTATAATTAGTATATTTTGAAGATGACAGTTGGGTAAGGTCTAACTTTTGCACATATGTTCTTGGATTATGTAAAACGGCTATAAAGCATCTTTACTCCCAACACATTTGGTACATTTTCTCAGGGTGGTATCCATAGCGCTTGATTGCCCCGTAAGGATCATGCTGACTGATCAACATGGCGGCCTCTATGGATGGCTTCAAGGTGTCGGGTAACAACTTACCTTGCATTCTGCTGACATGAGCTGTTCTTAGTCCTCCGTTCAGAAGGTCATATCAATGTCGTCCAGCCAAAAGGTTTTGGACAAACATGAGCTCTCAGTGAAGAGGTTCAGTAATTCACTGAAACTGTTAAAAACTATTAAGACATGTGGAGAATGCATGGTTTAGCATCTGATTAATGTAGAGATTGCAGAGGTGAGCAGAAATATGAGAGGTATTTGGAGAGGTGGGAATAGGAAGTGTGTGTGTGTGTATCTTCTTGATGCAGGATAGAGTTGTCATATTTAACTAAAGACATAATTAGGGTAACATCCTGGTTTTACTGAAAGCTGCTTACACTGTTCAATGGACATCATTCCGCAGAGAAAAACAGCATTTATCTCCTACATTTGGAAGGAGTCAGTACTCAGTAATCTCACCTGGGGAGATGCATGTTTAGTAATTTCTGCAATAAAGTTGGCACATTTCTTTCCGTTGACCTAATTTCTAAGTTTTCATACAAGGATTAAGCAAATCCTGAATGAAATCAATGAATGTGGCATTTTGTTGAAAACCTCAAAGTTGTTCCTGCCCTGCAAGCAGACCGAATGTTATCCTTAATCTTTGGCAGAAAACCTACACACTTTTATCATTTCTACTGAAATTAAATGGAAACTGTTTGGATCCAAATCATGTCCAGTAATAAGGTTCTTCCAGCCGTCAAACATCCGTTTCCTTTTTTTTGCCTTTGTAATAAAAAAATAAATAAATAAAATTAAAACAGAAACAATATGCATACTGCACAATCAATTACTGTAAAACATTGCCACTGTTTTCAGATGTCCTGTACAATGAATATCATTCTTTAAGAATGATACGAGTTGTCATTGAGGAATACTGCTCAACCTCTTGTAAAGCAGCTCAATTGTGGGGAAAAAAAAACAATTGTTCTGATTATTTTGGTCGATTTGAAATCAAGACTATTGGATAGTTATTATTAGATACAATGCTCCAGGTCTGATAGTTTGTAACTTCTGGGTCAATTAGACATAATGTTCTGTGTCAGATTATCACAGCGATGCTTTTCCTAAAATATATCCGCTAAGTTTCTTATCTTTTTTGCTCACACATTACTACTGAAAAACATTTTTTTAAATTATCTATCAGGCTCCAGCAGTTCTGTTTTTTTACACAGAACAAATGTTCAGTTTAGACCGAGATGTGTGTTTATGTGTGTTTATGTAGATGCGATGACATCGTTTCCTGCTTTAAATGTGCCAAGGGAAACTGTGAGTGTTTTCTTCTTCATTGCTGCATTTCTTTCTCCCCTGACAAGTGAAGGTAAAACATTAGGCAAACGTCTGATTTCTGACAAAGTATCTGTCTTCATGAAAAACACAGAGCAATGTTTGCTGAATCCGGCACTCTGATTGGGAACATCTGCTAGATGCTGCAAATGTAAATGTCAGTATACTTACACAATGAATCTAAAATATGGTGCTCTGCTGTCGCTCTTTGATTGCTGTGACCGAAAAAAAAGGCTTAGGTTGTTTTTATCGTCACTTATCGCCATCGCAAAGAATACCATATTTTATCACGATACAGTTTTAAGTCCATATCATCCACCTGTATTAATAAGTCAGTCACATCAAGATTCTAACTATGCATTTTATTTATATGATGAGTAAACACACACATGGCAAAGCAACACAGTAACTTCATTCACTATGCAGGGAGAAGGCCGTTAAAAACTCCAAGCCCCATTTGATAGAAACGAGGCTTGTTCAGTCATCAGTTTAATGAACATAAAAACTCCTCTGCAGCCACTGAATCATCCATGCTCCTTTGTGGGGATTCCTGAACTCGAGTATCCGCTGATCTGCCATCTGACCTAAATTTCAGCTGATCAGCAGGAGGTAAGAGGCTCAAAAACACTTTGCTGTCCTCAAAAGACACTTCAAGGCAAAATTAAGATATCAGGTATAAGTACAAGGTACAAGTGCTTCAAGTGCAGAAGATAGAGCACTCCTGTTTAGTCCTAATGAAATGTAGTCCTGCTCTTGCTGTTTCGCTGTCATCATCTGTGTTAGAGCAAATATTTCCTCTCCTGTAATCCATTGTTTCTGGGTCACACTGAAGTGACTCCTGACTGCTTTTTGGCTCTTTCGGGTCTCCTGGATGCCGTGTAGAAAATTATGACGCCATATTTTCTTGCTTTAGAGAAAATGCATTTCCCTTGCTGTGATTGAATGATGTTCGATTATTCATCATCATCAGAGCCAGATGCTATTGGCTCTGATGGGTCGATGAAGGTGTCACTCATCCAAACGGCCCAGTGGGCTCCTGAGAAATTGCCCCATGTTATTTATAAAGTCTGATTACCATGCTGAAGCACAGAGTGAACAGAGGGCTTTTTGTTTGCGGTACTTTGACTCTTCTTTCACAAAACGATTGTTGTTAGGTGACGTGAGTGGATGTAAAAGTTGCAGGGTGGTAGCTCTTGAGGACTGGACTTGAAATAATACCACTACAAAACTTCTGTGCTTTGCCTTTTTTTGCATTTTGACACAGTAAATGGTCAGATCCCGGACTGTGATTTGCTAAATGTTTTGGATAACAATTATACTTTCACATCATAAAATACATCTTCTAGGCAGATGGGTTTAAAAAAAATTCAGTGTTTTCCATCTTAATTTAATAATTCTCAGTAACATAGGTGTTGATATTTAGATCTAGAAGATCTTCTCAACTCAAATAAACCTAGTAGTTCTTGTATTTTGAGTAGATCTCTCAAAATGAGGCCCAGAGTTCAAGGGGTCACAGGTCATCTGTGAAAGAAAAAATATCTACATTTTATCAAAAATTATTCTCATTAACTAATCTAAACAATGTTGATCTTCTAAATATTATAATTTTTTTTTGCTGAATCCTAACTTACATGGTTTAACTGGTATGGTGTGGGGTTGGTTTTAAAAAGATTTTCTTTCTTTTTTCAGATGGAATCTGAAAGGAGAATCCTTAAAAAATAGGGTTTGGTAATGAACCAGACCTTATTCTCTTATTCAGTAATGCGTCATGCACACCAGAGAATTTAGCTTTTCACAATAAAAACAAGACTGGAACAGCTGCCACAGTACGCCATCGCTGTACTGAGGTTTGGAAGATCAAACTGGCAGGTAAAAAAACAAAACCTGTCCGTGTTTTCTGAAGAGACATGATAAATTGGGGAACTGCGCAAACACATGCGCACGCAAAAATGCTCACTTATGTACTTGCGTACCCAATTCTGCATGCAAATGAGGAGGGATGGTAAGGGGTGTGTGTGTCGAACTACTCCAACAATTCCTCATGATGTCCCCCATAAGTTTGTGGGAAGAGGAACTTTGATGCTGCAGTTCGGTCTTCAATCGCCTGCATGGTGTCTAATAGCATGGGGCTTCACATCCCAGCGCTTTAGTTCTGACCTCGTCCCTTGAGAACTACATGTTGTGCAATCTTGAAGTTTAGCTATTTCTTCACGGTGACATGTTCCAGAAACACCTTTGGAATATTGTATCTCCAGTGGTGCAGCAGTGGTTATTTACTCAGATTGTCTAACTCCACATATTTTTTCATCGCTGTTACCATGATTAGCATAAAATCCAAAAAGGCCCTTCACTGCAGGCAGAAACAGCGTTGCTGCCGCTTTGGCCCTCCGTCGTGCGCATCTAAAATAACTAAAGCATTCTTCATCAAGACCTTGCAAAGGACATCCTTATCCTGCCTTTTTTCCCCTCATTGTCATGCAGTCAGTTCAGTATGAAGTCTTCAGGGGCAGATCAAGAATTCAGGGAATTCCTCATTATTTATCTTAAGAGTGCGGTAGTTCTCAGAAAACATGAGCAGAAAGGTCATGACGGTTTGTTACCATGGTGGCAGCGCATTAAGGTCCGGGGTGAGGCGGCATCAGTGACAGCCCATCCATCGACATGAGGCCTGGAAGCATTCACTCACTGAGAACCTGAAGCAGGGATCGCCATGCTGGCGTCAGGCGACGCGTATGACCTCATCATGGCAACATATTGTGCTAGCTTATAGTTTGTTGCTGCTAGAATTTCCACCTCGTAAATTTCCAACTCCATACCAATACCAAGAAAAATACCAGTTTAGAAATAAAATGAAAATTATTATTAATTTTTTTTGTAATAAAGAACTGAAAAGCATAATCAATAAGAATATAAGAATCAGATTTCCTTTAATTTTGTGCAAAGTTAATATCTAGTAGGCAACTTCTTAGCAATTCAGATTTAAAAGAATCATCACTTTAGTTTCACTCTAGCTGTATTCTTGTAAATACCAAATCTGTTTTTTTGTTTTTACCGTAAAAACAAGCAGTCAGTGAGTCGTAGTGGTAATGCAGACCTTTCTCAGCCATAACTTTCACATAACTCCCCCCTAATGTCATTGTGCTTCGCCATAACCTTAGAGCTTCTCCTCTCCACTGTGGTATCTGCAGCTGTTTTAATCTTGACCCCTCAACAGCTGGATCATCTAGCTGAGGTCAAAATGTATGGAGTGATGTGGAACATTTCAGAACCTCAATTTTAAGAACCTCTCGGCTCCTAAAGTTGAATAAATGGTCTCTGAACAGCATTTTAGCAGTGATGCTAAAATCTGAGTCTTGACTTAGGAATGTCAGGTCACAGGTGATTAGCTTCATCTCCAGCAGATGTAGGTCATGAAGAAGAAGCTGATTAATTAAGATTTTGCTAATGGCTGCATTATGGGGTAACTGGCTAATCTTTCTTTTCACAGAGATTTGAGCTAGTAAATATTTTTTTATACAATTGAATAATTTTTCACTTTATCTGACAGTAATATATTCTGCCTGCTGCAGCATGACGTCTCTCTGCTCCACTCCTCGTACACAAGGAGGATCAGATGCTACCGCACCCTGGAAAGATACCCTTTGAATTCCAAGTAATGAGCAACTCTTGCACGAGAGACTCGGAATTAGGTCAAGTCTCCCACCCTGTTGTAGCATTAGGGGTTCAAGCCTCGCTGGAGGATCTGAGGGTTACAGATTGAGAAATGACAATCTGCAACCCTCAGACAAAATGTTGAACTTTCAAGTCACTGCATATTTTGTCTTTCTGAGTTGATTTGAAGAACAATTTGATTTACATGAATTATTATTCTATCTGACGTTGATAAAGCTATAAAAGCTCTTCATGGCCTGCTCTGGTGTTTTGGTTCTGGAGCTCAAAATCCGTCCACAGAAGCAACAGCTGAATCTTGTGTTGTGTTTTTTTTTTGTTGTTGTTGATGTTTTTCTTCACCATCTATTTTGTTTGTAGCAGCTTATCTATTCAGGAACGAAAAGGGGGCTGGTCATTCTTTTATAGTTTTCTTTTATTTTCTATTAATTTGTTGGGTGACATTCCTCAAAACAAACTTTAATCAGCATTGACTGTTATCAAATCTAGCGTACAAATGTGCAGTTTTGGACGCTTGACGCTGATATTTGAAATTGTCGTATCTCAAATGTGGTTCAGAAAGCTGCCGTCTGCACAGCCATTAGAACCCGGCTCATTCTCCCACTATCTTTGCTGGTTGGATCTCAACATTATTAATGGCTCCATTAATTTTACAAAGGTCTCATTTTGTTAGTGCCATAACACAGGTTTAACTTTTAAATCAGACACAGGGAGACTCAGAGCAGGTGAAAGAATAATAAATGGTATGATAATGTGCTGACCTTGCTGTAGTCATGAATAATTGCTGTTGTGGAGGGTGAACGTGTCATTTATATTTCAGCCTTATTTGCACTTTGCAGAGTGGGCCGAGCTGTCACTGTTAAACACTTGTAGGGATAAACCAGGAGCCGGATCAAAACTACCAGCTGGACCTGAGGAAATTTAAGTTTCAACAAAAGTACATATGATAGAACGTGTCTCTTCTCGTCATCACTTGTGCCTGCAGATATCACATCTGTTTTCACTTAAAATGAGAAAGAAAGAAAGAACATTTCAGGTAATATTTAAAATAAAATCTGCAGAGAATGGAATGTTTATTAGAGTTAACAAGTGTTCAAGCAAAGCCTGAATAGATCTAAGATGGACTGGTGATCGAAAGCATGTAATTGATTTGATTAAAATCATAAAATCAATCAAAGCAATGTTCTAAGTTGATAAAACATGAAAGTGACCTTTACCTTGTTTTATCTGCAGGTTATAAGTCAGTTATCAATAAGTTGTACCAAAACAGACTGATATTAGCGCTAGCTTAGCACTTTTTTTTACAAGCTAGCTCTTTATACATTTTAGTTTTGGGTATTGACCAATAATAAAGCCTGATGACATGATGAGGCATGAATGCGTCAAGATGTTGCAGAATATATTGATTAGTTTCTTATCCTCTCGGTTCTGGACTGACTTTCATCTGAACTTGTATTTTGGTCATTCACATAAGCCCTTGGTAGTTTCTCTCCTGCGCTTCCGCATCCGCTTTTATCACCCTTGTGTTTGTGTATTCTCTTGTGTGTCATTGTTCTCTGCTGGATTCTTGCGTCTACCTCTGTCTGTTCATGCACTGCCTCTTTGTCTCCTTTCACTGTTCCTCGTTCTACTGAGTTGTACTGTAAAAGTTTTGGACTTTGCATTAAATCATCGTACAACTGCCACACTCTTGTCTGCGCTTCGAACCTCCACTCACATTACAAACCAGGACAATTGTACTTCTGATGTATGTCTGACTTACTTTTAAATACTCCAGTAATACTGAGCACAGTGTCTTCTTCACTCAGTAACAATTGCCACAATGAAGAAAGTTGTTGTCGGTTAGAGCTAGAGGCTCTTAAGGCCGAGTTACAGTCACGCTTTTTATAGTTTGCATGAATAGTGAACGAGCAGTGTGGCTTTTATTCGTGCTGCGCACTTTGGTGCAGTTTGAGTGAAAGATGGCGCATGAGCTGTGCAGAGTTACATAAAATTCAGAGGTGCCTTTGGCTCATGTATCACTTCAATGTGTCATCTACAAACTTATTTTTATGTACCATGTATTTACTTATCTGTAAAAAGATAGACTTTTTGAGTGTTTAACTGCCTGCTCTCCCATCAGGGCTGATGAAGCAGAAATTTGTCCAATCTTGCTCAAAAGCCAATATATCTGTTTCTGCTTTAATTTAAAACTGATCAGTCAAGATCCAGATACTGAAAGAGGAGCAATGTTATGTGATTTTTAATTACAGAATAGTGAAACTTAAATTGTACTTTTTAAGCTGTCTTGGATTTTGGAATTTAGCTACTAATGAAGTAGGCTTCTCGACTTTTAAAGTTGATAAAATCCCTATTTTACAGGCCTTTTCAACAGCCACAGTGTATTGGCCATTTTATTTAGGTCGCCTAAATATTCACTAAATTTTCGGTAGTAATGCTGCAGTCCTCAGAGTCAGGTAAAAGCAAACGTTCTTGTACTTTGATGGTAGGGAGTTATGCATTTGCATAAATATTAATGAAACATCTGGCAGCTGCAGGGCATGTGTTATCTCCTTGTTATCTAATGTATTTTTAATTACTGCATATTACTGGTTAGGCACCATCCATGAATGTAACCAAGGGCTCTGGAGCCTCCAGAGTTTCCACAACTAACATTTTCCCCCTACCTAATCGCGTCTCCCATCGCTGAGCTCAGTTTATGTTACAAGCCTCTGTGAAGCTTGGTCTACCTTGCATAAGTGAGCAGTCCTCCTGGCATCAGTCATCAGCAAACACACACACACACACTCTGGGCGCTGTGTTGTGAGTCAGTGCACCTCAGTGGTTTCACTGTGTCCTCCCCTGAGTCTTTGATTGTAAATGAGCTAAACCTTTATGTTTGCCACGCTGTGGTGGTAGTGGGGCGGGGCAGGTGGGATGGCGCAGGGTGGGAGTGGGGGGTGGGGTGCCCTGCCTCTCATCTTTTAGCTCTCTACTCTCCCTGGTGTCCTCCTCGTCTCACCAGGTAGAAACAGTGAAGTCATACCTTCCAAGGGGCCCTGTTTTTGTGCAGTGTCTGATGATGTCACCAGCAGCCAATCAACATGTAGCACAGCTGCTACATGTGCGAGAAGAAGTGCGAGTGTGTGCTCGTATGTGTGTGTTGGTGTGTGTGTGAGGGGGAGAGGGTGAGGTGACGATGGGTGAGAAATCACAGCTGGGAAAAAAAATAAATAAAAATGGCTCAGTTATCTACTATCTGCTTCTTCAAGCTTTCTTTTACAAAAGCAGAATCATATCAAAACCCTAATCGTTCTGATAGGATTTCTCTCATAATCTTTTCAAGAAAGCTACATATTGCTTTTCGTTGATATTAACCTTCTCCAGTGTTTTATGGGTGGCGAGGTCATTCACAATAAGAATTAAACATACAATGAACGCTTTGATCGAAGCATGATGAAAGCAGTTTTCTTCCGTTGAGGGAAGCCTATGCTGTGTCTTTTCATGCATGTGTAATGCTGCTGCAGGATGTATTTCAAAGCTCAGAGCACTGGAGAATCTATGGTCACAGCTATATAGATATTTAATTATCAAAGTAGTTTAATTGTTTGGTGCTGCTCCATGATGAACCAATGTTAATTGCAACATAGAGACAGTTTGAGGAGACTGCAACTCAGCTGATGGACTTTTTGAGGTTTTTTGTTGTTGTTCTTGAGAAGCTTCTTTGCTTCAAAAATTGTTTTTCCTGTTCTACTTATCCTGAGTTCTTTAAGATGATGCAGCCGGTTTATATTCATAAATGTTTTTTTGGTTCAGATGGGGGGAAAAAAACAACTAATTTTACACCCCGTCACATCAAACTCCACTTTGGTGTTGCACTGAACCAAAGATTGGTTCTGAGCATCAGTTAGTTGGGGAGAGGCTTTGGTAACAGTTGCTATGGTAATTGCACATCATTGCCTATTGACCTTATTTTCTATAAAAGTACTCAAAATAACCATTTTGAGAAATGTTGTTTACTGACTTGCTCTGACATCTTCTCCTTTTTTGTGCTGATTAACCTATCAAGCTCATTTAAACTATCCAGAAATCCTTCAGTTTTTTGGGGTTTTTTTTACACCAAAACATGTCTGTTTCAAACAGCTTCTGAAAGACCAACATGATATTTGTCATAAAGCAGCAGGGGGTTTAGAACAATATTCCAATGTGATTTCTATGTTTCTGCATTACAGTGGGCCCCTAAGTACTGCATTTTCCACAACTGCATTTTCTTCTGAATATTTTCGTTCTAATCTGCGAATAGACGGATTTTCCTCAGTAAACAGAAAACCCTCCAGGAAAATCCACAAATTAGGTGAATCCTCCCTCCTCCAACAAAGACTTGTGGATGTCTGAAGAATCCAAAGTAACAAACAGCTGCACTTGTTCACAAGCAAGTAGAAATTCTCAATCAATAAGTAACTATACTTAATCCTACTTAGTAGCTTAGCATTCCTCTGAATTCCTGTTAGGTTCTCCCCTTTTGCAGCACACAACATGCTAACTGCCAAACAAATGGCAGACCTCAGATTCCACGGTAAACGCCGTGTTACCCATAATGCCATGCACCATATGTTAGAGCTGTCCTTCCTGCTTTTAGTGATTCAGATACTTTGTTTTGGTCTTGTATTGTGGTGAAGGCTCAGTGCTAAATGACTATCAATGGTTACAAAGGAAAAGTTGAAAAAAAACCTTTATAATAATTGGCTTTGCCTTTTCCTTGTTAGAGTGGGATTGTTGACTTTGCTTGCTTGATGTTGTTTTGGTTGAGGGCGTCTAACTAGCTGTTTTCCTTCCAGCACTGAACAGAACTATCTAAAATGGTTTCTCGTGTTTCCAATGGTTTAAAAGTATTTTAGCTTGGTTTCACACTTCTTAAATTCAGAATTGTAAAATCAAGGCCTTAAAATGTCTTAAATTCATTGCAATAGGTTTGATTTCCTTTTTTTTCACAGGACTTTACCATTACCCAAAAACTTTGAGTTGCCCGCAGATATCTTCACTGCGTTCTGTGACTTTAGGTGTGGTTGCGGCTACCACTAGCTTGCTGCTAATATTTGCTAAAGCTAGCCAGCTTTTTTTTACTTCATCATGAGTTACTGCAACATTTTCTGCAATTGACTGGCTTACTCCGGTTGCTAACTTATATGGTTTATTTATTTTAATTATTTTTGTACAATTCTGTCGTTATGCAGATCTTTCGCATCACTATTATTATGAATGAGTCGGTGAAACCTGCAGAGACTCCGCTTTATGTACAGGGAGGGGGACATATATCTTTCATGGCCAGTTATTTTATTTATCACCATAAATCGAGTGCTGCACTGCTGAGTTCCACCTTTGATATTTCATAGAATAAGTTAAGACATTTACTTTAAGATTCATTGGAATGTAGTCAACATACAGCATATTTAATATTCTATTGTGTACTCAGCAGATTAGAAAAGAAATATGGTGACATTTGTTGATCATTTATTGATTTGCATCTGTCTTACTCTTCAAGGCCCAACTGCGCCTACCTGTGAGGGACAGAAATACAAATCTACATGATTATCAGTGAAACCAAAAGATTAAAAGATAGATTTAACTGTTTTTCCTCATCCAGGAGTTAAGAAAAAAAAATCGTGTTTCTGAATCCAAGACACTGTAAACACAAGTTGATGTTCACCAGACTTCCAGTATGTTATAAAGGAAATTGGGGAGTTTATAAAGGAAACTATTCTCTAAGCATCAACTTATCGCTCTTATGTGGGAGCTGTAAGCTGGCAGAAATGCCTAAACTCTGTGGGGCAAAACGCACCAAATCGTTCAGTTTTCAAGTAAAGATCTTTTCTGTTTTGAAGAGATACATTCAATACCCCCAATTTTGTGAAGCCTTTAAACTTTACACACTTGGCTGAAGAGAACAAGTTCACCCAGCAGATTCTGAGAGTGAGTGGAAACAGTGAAGAGTGGAGGTACGTTTCTAGGGGATAGCAGCCAGACGAAAGGGATTACAGAACAGATAACTGAATTTATTGCTCTCATTGATCAACCCATCCCTCTGGTCAGGAACATAGCTGTTTTTTTCATTAGCTCTGTATTTTCCACACAGAGCTACAGACTGAAAGGGATGAAATCAAGTGAAGTCATTTTTGGTAAATGTACTGGATAAAAAAAGAATATCACTTTAGTCAATAACATAATGATTGTTCTCGTTTGACATTTTGCAAAGGCTTTGCTAGGCGGCGCAATGTTAAACATAGAGACGCTTTCTGTCTCAGTTCATAGACACATAAAGGACAAAGTTCTTGTTCTGTTTGCCGTCTTACTTTTTCAGTTCTGAAGGACATTCTTTCAGCTGCTGAGACATTTGATTAGATGCATTGACTTGGAAGATGATACCATTCATTCTTCTCTCTAAGCTGAGCCATGTTAGAACTGGCATGGGAACAATAGAAGGATTCAGAATCAGAGAGGGCGTTCAGCGCTTTATTCGCCAGTTGAGAGTGAATTCTGTTCAGAAAGGGTCAAAGGTCGAGGTATTTCTGAATATCCAGACATTTACGCCACACTACTTCTTTGCTGACTCCTCTCCGTGCTCTCGGAGACAAATGGGATGAAAAAGCTTCTGTTGAGGCATTGTAAGTGGTTTAAATTACTCTTACTGATCTTTCTTCATCCTTCCCTCTGCAATGAATTTCTCACTTGCTTACATACTTTCATTCACTTTACATTCTTTTTTTCTTCCTTGAACTAAGCACTGCATTTCTTATCAAATCACAGAATATCTTATCTTATCGAATCTTAGTCACAGAATACTACACTTGGTTGATAGTCAAGAATATTTGTGTTTAGTTGCATTCTGACTGTGCTTGGCATTAATATATTTAGTGAGGTAGAAGGACTTTTAGTGTTTTATAGAGCCATCTGATATAGAGGAGGAGACACATTGGGAAATGTCTTTTTCCAGGGATTATTTGTACCACAGTATCTGAAAAAAGCATCTGCCCTTTGAATGGTGGGTAAGACTATAAGTAGATTGATACATATCTTGGTAAGTTTAGTCTGACTTGTGCACTTTGTGTCCCAGGTGCCCACGGTGTGCGAGAGGAGCCCCAGTTTGTGACGGCACGCGCAGGAGAGAGCGTCATCTTGGGATGCGACGTGCCTCACCCACTGAACGGAAAGCCCTATGTGGTGGAGTGGTTCAAGTATGGAATGCCAATCCCTTTCTTCATCAACTTTCGCTTCTATCCTCCTCATGTGGACCCAGAATATGCCGGTAAATGTCCAAAATATAGTCACTGGCTTTTTAGCACAGACAAGGATAACGGAGCAGCTTAAGTCAAACTGATGGGAGTGGAGACATTTTTGGTGTTTACATTTTCTCTTTGGATGAAAGAAATTAATCATTTCTTTATATACAACAATTTTTTTAACTCATTTATAGCTATATATTTATGACAGTGCTCACAGACTTCTTCAAGAAAGGACATAAAGCTTTCAGTCATCTAGTTGCCAACTGATATATCGGCCGTGATTTTCTTAATTTTGGGAGATCAGCGATTGGCCAATGAGTACACAAGAAACCAATATATTTACCAAGCTCATGTACTTCTGCAAAGGCCTAAAAATAGACGTTGATAAAAAAAAATTCTCCTAAAGTTCAATTAAAATTTAAATTGGCAGGCAAGGCTTTTTAAAAACTGGTGATCGCTCAGAAAACTGCAATCGTTCCACGGCAATAATGAGCCTATATCGATTCGTAGAAACTATATATAGATTTGGATATCTATATCGATCTTCTTTTTCTGCCCTGCTTTGATGTAAGCATTTTGTCTGAGCTGCCTGATCAGCTGTGCTCTCCCCTGTGTGAATTATGTCAGCATAAATGAGATGACATTTCCTTAAGAGGCAGCAGCTCTTTCCATCCCACATTATTTATGTGCAGTAGGGGTCTGATTGTATGTCTTAGACTCAGAGAGTTTTATCATGCTTCTATTCATGTAAAACTGTAGCACATAAGTTGTCATTTTAGGAGTGTGAGATGGATTCAGCAACCACCAGGACTTCAGCTGTCTAGATACCAAGCATTATGAGTTACATAACAGAGTAATGTAGTTGGTGGATGTCATGCTTGCCATTTCAGTGGCGATCTCGCTAGGGTTTAGTAAACATGCACTGCTTTCAGTTGTGAGCTGCAACCTCTTCAGCTGCTGCAGAAGGTCCATACTTAATAGGAAAAAAAAAAAAAAAAACTTTCCTACAGGATCTGTTTGTTGATCATTTTAAATTGGTAGCCAGTGCAAGTATGTCGGTGTTCATTTCTGATTGACTTCTACTAGCTGCTCAGCTGTGGAGTGCATACCTGGTTTTGTAGTCAGATGTTTCACACTGTTTCATTTTCCATTAAACAGTGTGTACAAAAGTGGAAGTCTATTCACTTTCATCCTGAACAAAATATAACAATATATGTCACATGTGTCAAACTCAAGGCCCAGGGGCCAAATCTGTCCCACCGTAGCTTTTTATGTGGCCCTCTAGTCTCCAAATTACATCAATTAGTCCCTCTCGTTTTTCAGAAATCTGCAAAATTCCTACAAAATCAGATCCCCACATCCTTTCCCTGATTTTTGCTGAAAACGTTCTTAAAATTGGCCGAAAACATTGGGTTTAAGTGACTGCTGCCACAGCCTTACTTGATGTCAAGCTATAGTCCGTGACCGATGTGGTGAGTAATAAAAGTTACATTTAGCATCATACATTAGCGAAAATATCCTAAAAATTCCTTACAAATATTTCTAAGTTAGCACCACAAAGTTTGTAATTTTGATTGCAAAAATAAATAAAATAAAATAATACAAACATTCATAGGCCTGTCACCATAGCAAATTTTGCTGAGCGATTAATTGTCTCAAAAATTATTGCGATAAACGATAATATTGTTTGAAGACCTTTTTACACTGATTTAATGGAAATGACATAATAATCCATGCGATTTCTTGCCAAAGATAGATACACTTTATTTTCAAAAGAACACTTAAACACTGGAACTGGTAAACAAAATAAACAAAACAACCAAAAACGAAAATAAAATGGTCTCCATTAACAAAAAATGCACTTGAAAAAAATAACTAAACATAAAGCCAAAGTGAAAATAAATACTGCATTCAACCAAAAGAGTGCAGATTATGAAGTTTGTATATTATGTTGCCCTTCAGTAATAATTAGATTTAAATAGAGAAGATGGGCACATCGACTACCTGATGCAATAATTCACACTACATGATTTTTTGCTCCTATTTTTCACCTTACAACAATCTTAAAACGTTGGTCTTTCTAAGATTGTGTGGTGTGTTACGGTAGATCGTCCTCCGATCTAAATCAGGGATTTTCCCGACTGGGATCTTAACGCAGCCTGTTGAATGTGACAGGTAGCCAATCAGAAAGCGCGGATTCTCCTCCGTGTTTTCTGAGGGGAAATGACGTCGGGGAATCCCAAACAGCTGACACGGCGCAACCCGAAGTTCAGCGGACATTGGAGATGATATGTGGAAACAACATTAATGTTTATTCAACATGCAAAGAATATAGAAATGACAAGAGGAGGAGTTGGAGCGAAACCGGTAACTTTTCAGCTGTTCTTCGTTAACGTGACATAAATAGGTTATAATGATTTTCATTCAGTCAGGACTTTACGCTGATACTAGCCTCATGCATTGCAGGTAGATTGTAGTAAAGCATTGATTAATGTCTGGTTTTAAAATTAGTTCACTGGACTTGTAGCCATTATTTTGTGCCCATTGTTGGACACCACACGGCAGGACCGAACCCGGTGGAACCGTTATACCTAGGATTTCTGTCGGCTAATGTGTGGTCTGTCAGGTTTTGAAAATGGGCCGACAATCAGCCGGTCTAAGATCGTGTCCTGTGCGCTGGGCTTTACACTGAGGAAATTAGGAAGGGAGGAGTCAGTGGAGATCACCGGAGTTGAGCCTTTTTTTCATTCAGTGTCATTAACAGAAAGAGAAAAGGGCCGGAAGAGACGATAATGCCGATAATTAAAATGACGTCGATAGTTTTCATTTATCGTACGATTAATCGATTTATTGTTTATCGCGACAGGCCTAACACAAAATCCTGGATGGACTAACCAGTGTGAAAAGATGTTCAATATTTAATTTTAAGAAATGCTTATTGAATACTGACACAAACAGCCATTTATTGATATTTTAACAGCTTAGTGGGTTTTATCAATACATCCTTGCACAACCGGCCCTTTAATAACATTCAGAAATGAGTTTGACGCCTGAATATGTGCTTGAAATGCAGGGTTTACCCTAGAAACATGCTAACTGTGGAGGTAGAGGCCCTGGGGAAAAAAGGCAACAAAATAAAGTACAATAAAAAAAAATCATTTTATGATATAAAAAAAAAACATTTTTGCACTTACACAAAAACAAATTTACATTTTGTAAATTTCACATTCCTTTGGAGTACGCTAGTTTTAGTTACTGCACAGTATTTTATCTTGTAATTCTGCTTTTACTGTACAGTATGTAATTTTTTATTATTTTTCATATATACTGTATATATTTTACATTTTTATCTTTAAATGAATTTACATGCTTTAATTGCCAGTCACTTTGCTGCTGTTATAGCAGCAGCAATAAGCCACACATTATTGTTTGTTCACAAAAATACACGTGCCCAAATCAGTTTCAGACGAGCAGTGAAACTGATGAAGGCGACTATAACTCAGCCTTTATAGTTGAGCTTTTAGAGGTTTACATTAAGAGAACTGAGCAACCGGTGAGCCTTTTAGACTTGACATGTATGTTGGTGCGGTATCTTCCCAAAAGACAGCCTTCATAGAGGATTCAGAGAAATGGTGGAACAGAGGAACCTGCTCTGTCAGACCTGGTAGGTCCAGATAGGCCGTTCTGAGTAAATGGTGGCACACAAAGTTACAAAAATTTGGAGGGGCACAGTATAACTCCTGGTCAGTGCTCGTTATTGGGACAGTGTGATTGGTGCTCTCTCCCTCATATCCAGTTCAATCTTTGCTATCACTGGTGCATAAAATTTATTGAAAAGAAATAAAAAACAGATGTTTAGCTTGATACTTGTGGCAAAAAAAAAAAAGCCTGGCGGGTCGCCAGACTTATAATATGCTCGGGGAAAATTGTGTTAGGTGTTAGGGCTTTTTAGACAAAAAAAATATTAGCCAAAATTGGAATTGGCAAATCGGCCTTGTTAAAGATCAGCGATTCGTCAGAAAATTGGTGTATCTTTTCTAAAAAGAGTTCAACTGAGTTACAATTTTCTTTTTTGTCACCTTTACCATCTGCATAAAGAATAAAAATAAAAAACACCCCAAAAAACGTCCATGTTTCCCTAATCTACCAGTATTGTCCAGTTTTTCCTCAATGTGGAGCCTCGAGGTGAACCCGATAATGTCTGGATCAAATTATCCGCAGTGTCAACATTTAAGACACAAACCCTGGACTCTTATCTGTAATGACACAATTTTACTTTTAACACGGGTGATCCCAATCTACAGATCTGTTTGAAAGCACACCGATTGATTCACCACTGTCTATATCAGATAAAGATGTCAAACACTTCCTGTCTCATCTACAAGAGAACGCTGCAGATTAGAATATCGCTGGAATTAAAGGTGATTTGCATAGTCTTGAATATCATCGCACACACTATGAAGTACAGCATTGAGATGTCCTCAGTGAGTACGGGTGGCTGACAATGAACATATTTGTTTGAAATACAGAATCACTACCTGTAAGAAACACCAGATGTGTTCTGACAATGCCTGTGGATTTTATGGCAGCACATGCTGAACTCCTGGGTAAGTCCTGCTGCACCTTACAGTGCAGAAAACAGTGAAAATTTATCTGAAGAAGCCATGCTATTTATTTTATTTTTTACAGTCCTCTCTCTGTTCTAGTGAAGTTTGTACAGCTCTGTAGAGGAGTGCAGTTAACTTTACATCATGTTATAATGTTATTCTCTCATCACAAACATACCCAGATTGTTGCCTTTATTCCTTCATGCATGTTAGAGAAATTCTTGAATCTCCCGTGGCAACCATTCAGCTGTGAAAAACACCTGGGTGGACCAAGTGCCGCCTTCGAGGTGCAGGTCTTCCTCAGTTTCCAAGCTTCCAGGTTTTAGAGCTTCTGGCTCACAGAGCGCCTCTGCCCTGCAACTTCCCCACTCAACTCCTTCAGACTAGCCAGCAGCAATTGGAAAACTCCTGGAGGAACTGGGAATCTGCTGAGTTCATCATATGAGCTGAATCTCAGTGAAACGCTAGTAAGTCCTGCTGCACGACTTCCTGACGGCAGAATTTCAAAAGAGCAGGAGCTGTTAAAGAGGCCCGATTTCAGCGCCTTAACTTACAAAGTTACATTTCTTTTAAGTCATATTTGATATATAGAGCATTTTCATAAACAACTGAAGGTAACATGGTAACTTGATTGTGCTATAAAATAGGACAATGTGGTTGGAAAAAACCTAATATTGCCCCTTTAAGCGTACTAAGGTTCTGATTTGAGTTGGTTTCCTTTTATTCTCAACACAGGTCAGGTATTTTGAGACCACTTAACCCTGCTGTCGGTTTAACATATTTGATTTCCTTCCCAAGATAGTTTGAGATTATTGCTATTGTCTGTTAATGACTTTCCCCACGCTCCCTCCCTCTACGTTACACATATGAAAGAGACTCTGTGACTTCAGTCTCAACCAGCACATATCCGTCTTCTCTTATTTGCTCTGGTAAACGTTCCTCGCTCCTCAAAGAACTGGATGTTGCTTGAGCTGAATAATTACTGTTGTGGGATTACACGCTGCTGAGTTCATTAGTGAAAGAAGAGGCTTTTAAGTTTGCCCACACTGGATTTTGTGTGTGATAATGACATAATTGTGATTTTGTGTAGTTAATGGAGTGTGGAGACAAAACAAGGCTAGTGAGATTTTAGAGTGTTCGTTTTAAATGCCACCAAAACCCCTTTGTGACTTCTAACCACAATCGGCCGTATCAGCGCTTGCAGTCTAAATGGATCTTTTCTGTTTTTACTGGTGCCTTTAATTTTACTGCTGCAGTCAAATGACATGGAGGCATTATGCAGTAACTCGCTGCCACTTTTATAGAATGAAACGGTCCTTTGTGCGCTCGGCACATCATCGTCATATCTTTGAGATGGTGGCTTCGATTTGCTGCTGTTTCTTGTGTCATGAAAAGCACTGTTGAATATTTTAGGCCTTACATTAGCAGCACAAGTAGGGAGTTTTCCAATCAATGCTTTTCCTTTAGAGCCAGTTACCAGGGGTTTTCCACCCAAATCTGTTCCCTGTTTGCCAGCGCTGCGTATCGGTCTGATATTTACATTTTCCTGACATATAAACGTGAAAACTGCACTTTGTAAATACATTAAAGTTTTACTTTTGCAGTATTATTTATAAAATACTAGAATTGCCCAGAAAAACCACCAATAAGCATGTGACCTGACCCACAGTCTACACCCCAATATCATATGTTTCTTTCCCCATCTACCCTATTCTGCATAATAATACTATTTCGGATCTTTCTACCTGCTGTGTGTTTAAAATTTAATTGTCTGCTCCACATGCAGTGCTGCATGAGATCAATAAAACTGCTGAGCATGCAGCGCTGCTGGTTTTGATCAAATAAGGAGTCAATTCAGAGCGCAGTCAGGCAAAGCAACTATATCAGGCCGACATCGGAATCACAACTGTCTGACACAAAACCAAAGCCGGTCGCATCAGATAAAATTCCCGAAGCCGAGGGAGAGCAGTTCTCCCTTACACACTCCCCGACAAAAAAACAAAAGCAAAAAAAAAAAAACTCAGATGAAATAAGATTAAACTTCGTTGGAAAGTTATGCGTCTATCAATGTAGGATCACGTGGATAAACGAGTTTGCAGTACCACCACAATTACCGGTCCATTGTCAGCAGAGTGCGGCCTTGAAACAAGCAACGATTAAGTGCGGATTGAAGTCGTAAAAAAAACATAGAGCGGAATTGATATTGAATGTCTGGGTCAGAGTTGAAATCTGAACTGGTTTCACATTTTTGAAAGATTTAGGGACCCGGATGCCAACATTGCGTCAGCATAACGCAAGCAACTCGTTGATACACACAGCTCAGAGTTTCAACTGTTTTGCACTTTTCTGTACGTTTGTTTGCAGACTAGTGAATGCTGCTTCTCCATGTTTGGTTCTGGTTCTGGGGATGCAGAGCAGACCAGAACCAGAAGATCTGAATAGTCTGATGCAACAGCAACAGAGCTCTAATGTGTTTTGGTGCCAAGTCATTCAGTGATTTATGAACAGAAGTATTTTAAAGCCTATTCTCTGAGCTGCAGGGAGCCAGTGTAAGAACTGGAGGGATGTGCTCTACCTTCCTGTTTGTAGTGAGAACTTGAGTAGCGGTTTTCACAGGTCTGTGTAAAAAAAATCATTATTGCAGAAATCATGCGACTATAGATAAATGCAAGGATAATTATATTGTAGCAGCTTTTTCTTAAATTATTTTTTATTTGTATCTTGACCCTATTAAAGGTCTCCTTGGCTGTGTATTTATGACAATTATTTTGCTTGGAAATCCACACTTGTTCCATATTTGGATTCATATCAAGGTGTTCTGGTACACTTCCCCATTCAGTCTTCCTTCAGTCTTATGTACCAATACCGTTAACTGAAGACAGCCCACACCATGATGTTTCTAACTTCAAACATCACTTTTAGCTTTTCGACTACTTTCAAAATGTTCCTTAACACCAGTAATAGGCAGCATCAATTAGTTTCAAACCCAGAACCTGCCAAGAAGCTGGTTGTTGTTCTTGCAAACAAAAGAATGGCGGGATCGGTGACTCCCTTCACTTTCACTAGCAATTTATTAAAGGGACTTTAAACTGTAGGAGCCGTATGCTGGGAAAATATAATGTTCTTGAAATGATAACTTTTTAAAACCATGATATATCTTTTCTTAGCCATGAGTGAAGGTAGATTGGTTCTTCTCTGAAGTTCTTTTTGTTAAACTTGCAAAAGATTTGCGTGAAGCAGTTGTTTATGTTGAAGTCCACGACTGAACATGATACCAAAGATCTTTCGTGTTCAACATGCTCTTAGGATAAACAGTCAGAGCAAATACCTGAAATAGAACAAATGCACTTGAATAGCGCAAAATTATATTAAAGAGCACCTTCATGAACCTATGACACTTTTGACAATTATCTTAAGATAGATTGCAGAATTCCACTTTGGTCTGGCGTTGCAGTAAGCTAGCTGTTAGTCCCCCCCCCTAAAAGAAAACCTAAATTGTATTTACATAAAATGAAAACGATAGAAAATATATTTATTTAAGTAATTAGCTAACTGCAGGAAAGCAGACAACTAGTAACTTATTACTTCAAATATAGATGCTGCAACTTGGTTTCAATAACTTGAAATCAAATATCATGAACACAATTAAACATATAGAAGTTATTGCTGTCATTTTTGTTCTTTGGCTTTGGGTATGCTACTCAAACGTTTTCATGGTCTGTCGGTTTTCTAGTTTTCTTAGCAATGATCATCAGTTTATGGCTGCAGCGTTTTATTGCAGTCCATCGCCTTGTTAAAACATCTCAGGCCTTTGCAATATTTCATAGTGGCCTTCAGGGGAAACTAAGGTTTAGCTATTACCACATGATTTTTTTGTCCTGCAGAATTTAAAGCAAGCCAGGCAGCTTACAGAGCCGTGGTGTCTCCCAAGATCTCGTTATCAGCCCCCTCAAGCTTTAAGGGATCAAGGATTCTTGTTCAGGGTTTTACAGAGTCCCCTGGTAGTAATAGTTTAAACTCTCAGGCCACACAGTTAATTGGAATTTGTCTGCAGCTATGCCATTATCAGTAAGCAAGCCACAAATATGCTAGTGTTTTACACTAGTTTAAGTCCATGAACGAGCCATCTGTTCAGAACCCAGACATAAACATATTCATGCTTTTAATTTTAGTAACCTGACAATGTCTGGATATTTCAGAATGGAAATCAACCAACTTTTCACACTGATTTGAATCATTTTGGAAGTATTGTTAAAAAATGTAACACATAATAGGATGCTACTGCGTCTTTGGTAAGCTTGACCTGTCTGCTGTAAACGGGTAAAGAAATCGTCTGTGGAAATGTCCAGCGATGTTTAAGGATTTGTCCCCTTGCAGATTTCTTCTTCTTGGTGCTCGTCACACCGAAATGTTTCCGATCATGAAACAAATTTTAACATCAGACAAAATTAAACAAAATTCAAAGTACACTTTTTAAAGAGAAAAATTGCAACAGCTACCATCGAGCAGAGAATTTTATCCTTTTGCTGTGGAGTAATTTTGGCCCATTCTTCATTAATCAATAATTGTTTTCCCCTTAGAAAATGAAAGGATCACTGAAAAGTGAATTTTCTGTTTACTTGTTTTGTTTTTTGGTAATTTGATTATCAGAAACATTAAGCATGGCAAAAAAATCAAACAAAAAACTAACAACGAAAAGAGGTCAAATACTTCTCTCCAGTACTTTATGTCGTTTTTCTGCTGTCTCTTTAATCTGTATTACTTTGTATAAATAGAGTTAAAATCAAGAATTTAATGGTATTTTCAGTCATGCTGTGAATTTTCTCTCTGGTATTTTACCACCGTCTGCAGCCAGGGGAACTCCACTCTCAAAAGGAATCTTAGATGATAGTTTACAGTGAGTCACACATTAGTACTGCGTTCATGTAGACTCACTCGAGCGTGGCTTCTCATTTGCTTTAATGCTTTAATACAAAATTAACACTCAGCCAATAAGAGCTGAAAGTGCCAAGTGAAGCCAAATTATCTTTACAGTTTTAGTGTAGAAATAATTAGCGTTTAAGGCTCATCGGTATGAAATAAATAGCCTAGCATAAATAAGCAGCAAGCCATCCCTCTTCTGTCTTGTTTCAGTCACAAAGAAAACAGCAATAAATGGAAACTAGACAAATAGAAGCTCATAGTTTTCTTAATGGTTTTCTCTTTGGTGCAGATATGTTATGTGGAACTACACTGAAGGCAAATTCGTTTTTTTTCCCTTTCTTTTGCTCCATATGCAACCTATGTCTGACTTTTTCAGAGCAGTTTGAACAGCTCAATTCGGATGTCTTCACTTTTCCAAAAATATCCCATTTCTGCCACTTCCATAATGATCAGATACGTAACTGATCATTTTCAAAGGATCTGCAGACAAAACTGGCACATCACATTTCATCCAACTTTTAAGTTGAGTGTCTTAATTTTGCACCAGAAGAAGCAAGACTCTGTAAATCCGGATGTAAACAATGGCTAAAAATTATAATTATGCAATTATGAAAGAAGTCTGTGTCATTGAAGCACATTCCTTCACAATCAGGACTTTTTTACAGAAGGAGCAGTCAAAGCTCCCCAACATTGAATTCATTACTATTAGTTGTGCTTTTTCTTTATTATGATGTTGTGACGTAGCATTGCTGGGTAACTTTAAAATCCATCCATATAGCGTCCATTATCACATCGCGCCGCTGTGTGACATCAACATTCTTCTTCCTTTTAGTTGGAAACTGTTAACACAGAAGTCTGACTCCAGTTGTATCTAAATTAGCAGCATAAACGACAAAGCAAAAAACAAAAAGCGGATTTCAGAAAAAAGCAGAATCTGACATAAGCTGCCCCGGTGCCACACTTACTGTATATTCTTAGCTTCCTGCATTACTTAAAATTACTATAATAATCAAGTCTTGACATTCATGCATGTTTCTTAAATTGCACTGAGAAACACCCTCCAACTGGGCAGTGAGGGGATTAATGCTGGAACTCTGGAAGCCCTTTGTTTTGCCTTTGCTTCCATCTGTTTTGATCCAGTTGCCTGATTGCCTGGAGCAGCTTGCTAACCCCAGTCTCAGCTTTTGATCTGTGATCTGTAATAGTGGAATCCAGCTACTCCTGACTCTACTTACCAACTCCAAAGCTAATATCTGTCCTGATGGATTGTGAGTAACCCCAAGGGTTACCATCCATCTTAAGCATGTTGTCATGTTGGCTTCTCCCCATCCCTCTAAGGGAGTAACGACCTGTCCTTGCCTGAGTGCGTCTTTTAAAATAGAGCACCACACTCATGGAAAACAGGGCATCTCAGGGATACGTAAATGATAGATTGCTCTCTGTATCCAACTGCAGCTTTGATGTCTGATGTTTACACTCCACAGTGTCCTTAGAAACCGGCTTTATGTGTTGTGATGTTTCAATAAGACGCTGAGACTTCATCCAACCCTCTGACAAATGTTTATTCAGTTTTTGTCTGGTACTTTTCGTCCCTCATCTCTATAAATAGACCTTTGTTCATCCATCCATTCAGCTCCCTTAACTTCTTTGACTATCTTCTATAATTTACCCCCCAACTGTTCGTACTTCACCGTTTCCCTCTCTGTTGACACCTGATCTCCTTCTGTTTCGTCCAGGTCGGGCCCGTCTGCACGGCAAGTCGTCCCTGCAGATAGAGAACGTGCGTTCAGACGACCAAGGCTGGTACGAGTGTAAAGTGCTCATGCTGGAGCAGCAGTATGACTCCTTCCACAACGGCAGCTGGGTGCATCTAACTGTCAACGGTAGGAAACATTGGGCATCATGCTTTATTCGAGCTGTTCAGTCTAAAGATGTGGGAAACTTATTTATTATTGTTATTGAAGTACCCAATACCTTACTGGTTGCTCCCACTCTCTCCTCCAAAAGATAACAGAGCTCTCGTGAAACAGAAAACCAAGTAACGCTCCATGCGCACTGTATGTACATAGCTATACACATGCAGAACAATGGGTCAGCTTTACAGTTTTTTCATAAAATTCCTAGAAGAGAAAAAATTATGTATTAGTTTGTTTCAAGCTTCTTTTATTTATTTTTTTGCCGTTTACAGTTCCAAACCATTATGAAGTTTAAATCAGATATTGAGTTGTACCGCTCCATTCTTCACACAAGTTGTGCTACAGGGCCATACAAGCACAAAATTCAATAGATGTGTTATTTTGTGTGATAAACAAAACAAACTAATGCCTAGCTGTGGTGTGAAAGGCAAATGATACATTTTGAGGTTTTTTTTTTTTTTTTTTTTTTTACAAGTTTTACAGGATGCTTTAATCCCCTTTATTCTGATACCTCCATATAAAATATAGTGCATCCAATTGCCTTCAGAAGTCAACTAAATTACAGAGCTCTGTTCAATCTGTCGTCTTAAAATCGAAAACGTGTGGCACAACTAGTAAACCTACCAAAAGGACATCAACCTTGACTGACAGGCTGGGTAAGGACAACATTAGGAAGACCCATAGTTAATCAGCCATGTTCAATGGTCCATGTGGGTACAGATTTCAGTTCTGCAGTCCACAACTCTAGGTCTTATTAAAAAAAGAGTAAGAGGAGAGCTATGGTTTAAAAAACGCCAAGAAGACAATTTGCAGTTTGCCACAAGCCACGTGGAGGACACACCAAACATGTGGAAGAAGGTACTCTGGTCCAATGTAACAAACATTTTGCTTTGTGCAGCAGGAAACTAAAGGTTGAGCTGGTTTGTTTTCCCTCCTTGTTCGATTCGTTTTTGTAGATGTGAGCACAGTCAGGTCTGTGGATGTGTGAAGCTGCTGGAGACATATTCCAAAGGACTTGCAGCTGATAGGGAGTTTTCAATAGAAATGCACATCACATTGCATGTCCAATTTCTCTTTACAAATATTTGGGAAAAAAAAGGTGTCTCAATTTACTTTTTCTTCACAAACGTGACCTATTTTATTTCAGTTTTTCACAAAAAGCCTAATGAAACCTTGACATTTGTGGCTATGTGACAAAAATGTAAAAGATTCATGGGCTATGAATATTTTGCAGTAGGTAGGTAGACACAGTAGAATGCTACTTCCTGTGTGTCAGCAGATAACTGGCAAGGTGGAGCTGTTTAACAGTTCTCCGAAAACTGACACAGTTGGACATACGACTGGGTTAGTTTGCAGCGCAGGTCACATGAAAGCTGCTGTCACAGAGCTCCTCCCTGTCATCCAACCTGCACTTCCACGCTGCGTTACATACACTGTTTCTAGACGAGAACACCAGACAAGTACCAGACTCTAGAGTTGTACTCCTCATACTCCACTCAGTACGAAATATTCATCCCCTCATTTGCCAGCTAAAGCCTCCATCATCCTCTAATCAGACGCTCTAGGACACTTGTTACTGTGGTAACACATATGGTGTATTATCCTGTATGTGTTGCTGGCGCCTACCCCTGGGGTCAAGGCACACTAACTCAGTTTCCTCAGAGTTTCTCTCTTCACTGCATCCCTTCGACTCACTTCTGCTGTTCTCTGTTCTGTGTGAAGCCTCGGGTTTCCTCTGCCTCGTTCCCCTTCCTGTCGTTTTCTCCGTGCCCTTCAGCGTTCTGTCACTAAACCAGACTTGACCTGCAGCACTTTAGTCACATGACATCAGTCTGTGGTGTTACTACACCCAAAACAACTGAGATCAGTTCTGTTTGGTGGCCTTATTCCACATGCTTTACAGGCCTGTCACAATACAAATGTACAGTATATGGACAATAGATCGTCCTATAGTTTTAGAATTTATTACGATAAACAATAATGTTGTTTTGAGATCATTTTCAGCTAACATAATGATTGTGGCATAAAGGTGCAAGTATGCCTTGGACTGTCACTATACATTTTATTGGATGATAACTTGTCCCAGAAATTATTGCAATAAACAAAATGTTGTCAATTTAAACAATTTTAAAGTAATTTATCGATAGTGTAAGACTTAAAAATGTTGTACAGGACATCCCAGTATTGAAGTGGAAGACATTTTAAATATCCAAAATAAAACACAACAACTAAAAACAAAAAAAAATAAATGGGAAATAAAAATCATGCACAACTGAAACCATAAATCGAATGGATTCTAAACACATTTGCCCTTTAACAAATACAACTAATCAGAATAGAATTTATTGAGCATTTATTATGCGAATAATTGAATAATTTCTTGTTGCTTAATGCTTTGTGAGCAGCCAACATGCAGACACATCTATTATTAGTCTGGCTCTTAACCAAGATGTATTAGTGGATGCATTTTGATGTCATTATTTTTTATTACATGTTATGACGGATATACGATTTTAAATTTAGGACAATTTAATTCCTGAGAATATTTTAGTGTTTATATGGTGTCAATACAACACAACCACTGTAAGCCAGTCAGAACCTCAGAGTACACATGCTCCCTCAGTGGTAACTCTCCTTAAAGCTCTGCTAGCACCAGGAAAACCATCTGCATCACCTGGGAAACAACATTCCCAGGTTTGTTTAAGCTTTTCTCGTCTTTCCACATCACAGAAACATGGACAATTCTTCTTATGAGTTCCGCCGATAGGTTCTTAAATGCGAAGGGTTCTGCACTTCTATTTATAGTCGCTCATCTGAAATTCACATTCTCAAACATCATAGCTTGTCCGTGTTTTTGAACTGTCAGCCTTGTTGTCACTGAAGAGTAAGTGCTGCATATAGATTTCTGTTTAGATGAAAATAGATTAGAGCTCGTGCTTCTCTTTCGTCAAGCTGACAACTCTTCTTCTTCCTTCTTCTGGTCACATCCCCTCTAGACTCGGTTAGCCGTTGTTGGACTCCACATGGTGCTGCCTTATAATGTTGAGCCCGGTTCTTTTCCTAAGCCCTCAGCATGACTAAACACCCCACTGAGTCTTAGTGAAAGCCACAATCTTATATGTTTCAGTTTTGTAAACCTGATCTGGCAGATAGTTACATTCAGTTGTTCAAGTTTTCCTAAATTGAATCTCGCCTTTAAAAAGGAATATGACTATGCTTGAAAACATTGGTGTCTCACTTTGTATGCTAACTGAAGTTAAAACGTTCTCACGTTTTAAAACTTACAGAAAGTAAGTGAAAGAAAACTGGATTTTTTAAATTTATTTATTTTGCATGATGTCTAGTTTGGTTTCTGTTAACCTCATTGGATCTTCACTCCAAATAGAATAACAACATTCAGAAGCCTGGAGTTGTGAGTGTGATTCCCACTGTGTTTTAGCCATATTTCTGGCTATATCTCCCTTTCTGTGTGTTAGACGTCCATAGACCCTGGAGAGTCTCGGTCAGCCAAAAAAAATAGTCGTAGAAAAAACATTGTTTGAATCAGAGAACTATATTTATGAAGCAGAAGAAAAATATTTCTGTGATTTTAGTCCAAACTTAATTAATAAAAAAGAAAAAGAAAAGATGCATCTAAATTAACAGTCATGCTAATGTTCATGCTAATGAATAAACAATGAATTTAGTACTTGTGTACATCTCATCAGTGTGTTAGCTGTCTTATGTGTTGTGTCCAAACTTCTTCATATTTATGTATATGTGATGCATTATGTTATCCACACTTTAATGCACACCCATCTTCATTTTGCCATTTACAGTTTCCAACATGATACATGCTTTATTATAACGTTTTGGTCTGGTTCCTCAGTTACACGTTGCAGGGTCGCAGGCAGTTTGCTGTGACAGAATGTGAGGCCTGGAATTAGCACTGCCCTGGCTCATGGCAGCGCATGGAATATCATGTTAGCATATGAGAAGCTATGGGATTATGCTTGTAAGAAGATTAGCTTCAGGCCTAAGTTGATTAGTCTGAGATTTGAATGTTGGTTTAAATTATGCTTGAATCACGGATGATATCATCTTGTAAATGCAGATGGAGCAGAGTTGAACTGGGGTAAAACAGAGAGATTAAATAAATGTAACTGTGTTTGGCTCGGACGATAGCTCGCTTGTTATTAATAATCGTCCCTGTTTATAATCCCAGCTATCCTGAGCAGACCAGAGGATCTAGTAGAAGGGTTTTACAAAACCGCTGCCGCACTATAAAAAGCGCCGTCTTTTACAGAAAAGAGAACAAAAATATTACAAGATGAATCATATATATACAGTATATATGTTCAGTTTTACATGTACTGTCACAAAAAGACATCTAGTTTTGATAAATGTCTGTAATACACAACTTTTTTTTTTCCTAAGAAAAAAAACATGTCATGTCCTTGAAGATTGTAGCAGTCCAGGCTCACACCTTTATTTCAAAATGTCTTCCATAAAGTCCATCCACAAATACTTCATGTGGGTCAGCTGTGAAACAAACGATGGATATCCGGAAAGCTATGATGGAGGATCTGTAATGCCTTAACCAGTTTCTGTTCCCAAGGATCGGGGAAGCTTGTTAAAATGCATAACACCAGGACATCTTTAATAAAAAATCATCGGCTCCTTGCCATAAAACAGAACATGTGTTGCAGTATGATAATAAACCAGAACATACAGCCAAATCAACATAAATGGTTCACCAGCTACTTCCATGCCAAACTCAAGTCTCTAGTCCTCAATGTTGTAGCGAACCTGTCTGCTGGTGTAGCCTGGGGGGAAAAAGACTATATATATTCATATTGCTTTCCACTATATTTCTGTCCCACTTTGTGTTGTCTGTGAATGCACCTTGAGTTATGTTATCACAGAGTAGCTGCATCCGTCATGGAAGTTACACAATTACGTTCGACCAGTTGTGGCCACGGAGCAAAGATACACTGATTTTCTCTACACTCCTGGAAGAAGGAGACAGTCAGCAATGGGGGACGTTTTCATCTGTTTCAGCGTAAAATTATCTTGGAATTGACCAGGTGGACTTGGGTGACCTTGGATTAACTCTGATAAACTTGGATTAACTCAAACCTTGTTGAACAATCTGGTGAGATAAACAACTGCGCAGCTGGGATGATGGAATCCCAGCCCACAACTGAACTTATCCTGTAGTCCAGTTGGAGGCCGACACACTACACTCGTCTCACTAAACTAGCTTTACCCACATATAAAACAGTAGGTAGTTTTCAGACCACGTTTTCACACACTTGAACTCATATGAACTCTTAAAAACTCTGTGAACATTCTAATCTGTACAAACCCATATTTGGGGCCTGTTGGTTGTGTCGAAGACGGGGCTCATTTGGCACGGTGGATGATTGACTTTTTCTTCTTTTTCTCTGACCAGGACTTTTCAGAGGCTCTAACCCTCTGAAAAGTTATAGAAGACTATGTTCTGTCCTAATGACGGTCACACAAGGGATTAACATCAGGGTTGGTATCCAGCAGAGTAAATCCACCTGAAAGGCTGGACTTTTCTTAAGATCTTTGTGAAATTACATTACTTGCAGCAGAAGCCTTGGCAGACAAGTACACATAAACCAGAGCAACACCTAGAACCAAAATGAATTGTTTTAAATATATTTAATAAAACTATTCAAACCATGAATTGTCTCAAATATGAAAGAGTCTCAACTCTTAACTTGATCCTTTGTGCCTCTGTCAGCATTTGAGCTTAAAGTCTTTGTAGTAAGCCCTGCAGTTGGATGTAGGCAGCTCATCCCATTCTTACTGGCAGAAGCTCTGAAGCTCTTTCAGGCTTGAAGGGAAGCATCTGTTCTTTGCCATCTACAGATCTGGGTTCCTTAAATTACAGGAACAAACTTTAGTGGCTTTTATTTAGAGTTCAGGCAAAACACAAGCTCAATGTAGTGTTTATTTAGCATGTGGAAGGTAAAGTATGCGTGGTTTTAAAAATATTGAAAATAATTTTTTTATTTTTCTTTTGTCTATGTGCTACTCATATAAAATGTACTGAAGTTTGTGGACAAATTGTGAAAACCCAAGAGGTGTTACTACTTCTGTCATCTCTCGCACTTGTCAGAAGTCTTCAAAAGTGTTTCTGAAGGTTTGGATGCTTTAGTGAGCTTTAGACCAACATGAAGACAAAATATACATAGATCCTGCATTATGTTAGTGATGTAAGAATGGTCCCTACTGGTTCCTCATGTAGTTCATGTCATTCCTGTCCTGTGTCTCCTCAGCCCCTCCCACATTCACAGACACACCACCTCAGTATGTCGAGGCCAAGGAACGGAGGAGCATCACGTTGAGCTGCACGGCGTTCGGCAACCCAAAACCCTCTGTCAGCTGGCTGCGAGAAGGCAGGCTTCTGATCAGCAGTGCCAAGTACAAGGTAGATGTTCGGTGCCATTCGGTTCCATCTATCCACCTGGGATGTGGACTTGTTTTTAGGATGGATCTAAAATTGTTACTATTAACAGGATAGACCAAATGACATGGATATTGCACAACAGGGATTGATGTTTGCCAATGCCACACAGTGAAAGTTGTTGCCTTCACATAATGGTATTAATGAAAGAAAGATATGCCATTCCAAGAGCATGCAACAATTATGCCAAAGTCCTCTATGGCCAGGAAGTCATAAAAGACATCTGGGCCATAAAGAAACCAGATGCTGGCTACGTTAGACAAAATTTTAGAAAACTGATTGGTTGAATCAAGAGTCATACACACAAACTCTACTAAGGTGTATGAATCAGTAGGTTTTTGTTCAGGTAGACATGGGGTTGATAAAGTTTTAGTTGGTCACAATCACAATCAAGAAGAAGAGAAATAAGAGAGGAAGACATGCACCATAGGTCTTGAGGTGGGGAATCGAGCCCAGAACTATTGCCTCTGTGTGCCGGTCCTACCGATGCATTAAGCGACGCCCTGACAGATTATAGTTATTAATGAGGATCCAGGATAATGCTTAAAGACCGGATCAGAAAGCACTACAACTCAGCCAGACACTGGGTGATTTATTTGACCTCTGGTGTTGGACAGAAGCTTGTTTCAGCAGGGATCAGGAGTTCTTCTGCAAGGGAACGGAGAAGTCGGTCCTCCTGGGATGTAGTGTAGGTCCGCGGACAGGAACTCCTTTCATGTGTCCCGCCGCAAAACGACATGTTGCAAGCTACTGATGTTAGGGAAAAACACACATACATTGAAGAAAAATAATCATTTAATATCATCAAATTTTTATGTTTTTGTTTGACTTTACTCTGAATACACCAAATATATTCAATATATCGCCTGCGTCTAT
Source organism: Xiphophorus maculatus (assembly GCF_002775205.1). NCBI lineage: Eukaryota > Metazoa > Chordata > Actinopteri > Cyprinodontiformes > Poeciliidae > Xiphophorus > Xiphophorus maculatus. The sequence continues at coordinate 16,550,025 of NC_036453.1, read as the reverse complement.
TTTAGCTTTAGGCTTTATAAACCAGTTCAGTGACTCCTTTGGAGTTGACAATGGTGAACCGGAATTTTATTTTGTCTCTTCTGTAAAAGAAAACAAATCACAGTTCAAAACTTTTGAATGTGTGCTGTACGTTTGGGAGAGGTGTGATTGTAGATTAAGAGTTTATTGCTTGTTTCATAATTGATAACTGACTGATGTTTTTATGGTGTAAAGCACCTCGAACTGCCTTATTGCTGAAATACATACAAACTTGACTTAACTTGACTTAAGCCAGGTTACTCCATAGTAATGACCTGTTTTTGAAAGCTAAACATTATTTAATGCTTGTAGGTGTCTGATGGGAATTTGACGGTGCTATCCATCACCCGGGAAGATCGCGGGGCCTACACGTGCCGAGCCTTTAGCTCCCAGGGAGAGGCCATTCACACAACAAGGCTGCTAGTACAAGGTTGGCGCATGGTTTTCACCGATTCACTTTTTCACAAATTCCATCACTCTTGCATATTTTTTTCTTCATTTAAACACAGACATAATGAGAAGCTGTCCACACTGTGTTACCTTGCACCAAGAGAGCCATGAGTTTGAATCCCATCCTGAAATCTTTCTGCCTGGAGTTTGTATGTTTTTCCATGTGGATGTGTGACTTCTCTCTCGGTACTCAGGCTTCCTTCCTCAGTTCAAAAACATGCCTCTCTAAATTCATGCTTGTTAGTCCTGTTCGTCTGTGTTGCCCTGTGACGAACTGATGACCTAGCAAGGCAACCAGTCCAATAACTGAATCCTTTCCATACACTTTTACATCAAATAATTGGCCTTCATTCCTAGTGAAAATTCAGCAATAGTATATAATTATGTTTTCTGGGTATTTATAGTAGGGCTGAAACACTTCATTGGAGTAATCGTGATGACTCCGTTATTGAAATGTCTGCAAATTTAGTATTTGATTAATCTTTCACTGGAATATATAGACTGAGAATAGGCCAATATACTCAGAGCAATAAATTAGCCAAAACAAAGTACAAGAGAGGTAAAGGAGTATTGTTAGAAGTGTTAGATTGTCTCAAACACCACAGTGGCTTAACGGTGATCTTTAACTGTAGTTGTGGGATTTCTCTGTTTCCTTGCTGCTTATGGTTCATGTTCAGGATCTTGGATCTCATTAAGTCTTAAACAGTACTTAAAACATATGTATGTGTCGTACTGTATAGATTTGGAGTCCACAAAGAGATTGTTATCCACAGCCAGCAGAGTCATAAATATCATTGTTACAATAAGATTTGTTGCACAACGCCGGGGTCAGGTCACAGTTCATGACTGTCCTGTATAATTTCTGGGAAATGCGGATTGATAGACGGCCTCCTGGAAAGCCAGTGAGCAGCAGATCAGCAGACGCCACAGAGCCAACCAATCTTCAGGACTCAGCTTGTTCCAAATAGGCAGGGTTGGCACAGGCACACACTGGCAGCCATCGCCAGCAACATTACCACCAGGCTCACATAGTCCTGGTTGTCCTTCAGACTAGCTGGCAGATGGAAGCACTCTGCATGTTCAAGTATCAAACTGCACGCTGCTAATCAGTGCTAGCATATGGGATAAACACTTTATCGCAGCAACATTGGCTCACTATGTGGGCGTGTGTGTCCCTGTGTGAAGCTAAATTCTAACAAATTACACATTTGTGTTTTCTTTTGTGTGTGGATCCCTATTTCATTTCCAGTGGGATATTTGGAACCAGTCTGAAACAATAATAAACGATACAACTCAGCAGTAAACCAATTTCAAATGTATCATCATGTTCTTTGTTGCTGTTTTAACCACAAATGCATTCACTCACAGGAGAATTTCTTTGTGTCATGATTAGAAAATCATCAGGAAACTTTACACACACCCGCTCTATTTTAGTAAGTAATTTTTAACAGGATGTATATTTTCATCTCTAATCACTCTTTTAAGATTTAACATGAAAATATATTTAGTCATTAACACAAGTTGTTTTGTTATCTAGAATCACTTCTGGTCTCTTTCCCACTGGAATATTTCTTCATCATATTTTCTCTCATTCTTGCTAATTGAACTACAGCCTGTAGTTTCCAGCATAGTGTAAACTACAGCATAGTGTATTGGCTTTATAGACAGCTGCTTTGTCGGTAAGGGTTAAATCAAACCTGAAGTATATATACTTATATATATTAAATAATCCTCTGTTATTCATTCTTTTTCCCACGACTACACTGGCACAACCACGTGTAGATTTATTCTAATTACTGTATCTGTTTCCTCTTAGCAGCATGCACCATCATCTTTTCCATGGCAAATGCTGTATAATTATCTCAATATATTTTTCTGTGTGCTAGAAATAATTAATTCAGAAATGGGTCTTAGCTCCTCACGCATTCCCTTTAGGACATCAGGGATTTGTCTTGCTACGCTAAATAGAAAGTTCTGTGTCTGCATAGAGAGTTTGTCTTTTTCTCAATCAGTTTACTAAGCACAATTTGGCTCGTCCAGCCGTTTGTCCAAATCTGTTTCTACATGCAGTCATGCATCATAACAAATGTCACCTAAAAACATTTTGCAAGACAAACAGTTCAATAGATTTACAGTGTACTCCCGTACAGGTCAGCCATATATTATATTCCTCTCTGCATTTTAGCAGAATGTAGAGATGGATGATTGCAACAGTAACAAAGTGAGCCACTAAAATCAGGTTTTACTTGGTCTAAATATCCATGACTCCTTTAAGAAGTAAACTGATTGGGACACATCAACATGTGGCAGGAGAAAAGTGGAGTTGAACCCATAACTTGTCAGTTTGGAAAAATAAATGTTACGGTTTTTTTATTTTTTATTAATTCAATCTGGATTCATCTTATATATTGAAGACACAAATACTTATATTATTTAAGGAGAAAAAGTGTTTTTTTCCCAAAATGCCACAGCTTAGAAAACTGAGAAAAACCCATAAAGATTAAGATGATTAAAATCCAGGCAAGAAGATGAAACTTTCAGCTCCCGCTGTAATCCCTCTTCTCTGTCAAATCCGTCTTCTCATGATATACAGTACCTCTTGTCTTGCTTTTAGGTCATAAATATATGAAAATCTGCATCTATTATCAGGGATTCATGCTAACCAGTGATTTCTTTTGAGGTGATTTTATGCAGATATGATTATAGTGAGCTATCCTGGAAATGTTTTGGATTGTTATCCTGTAGGACATTTTCTATCTCCAGTTTCAATCATGCAGTTTACACTTCACTAAAGTGAAAGGTATTTCTCTGCTCCACCAGATCTGCTGTTCTTTACAGAAAGTAAGAGTTTGAATCCTTAGCAAACAAATGCCTGCCTTGCTTTTGGTGGAGTTGGAAAATGTGATGTCTGGTATTAAAGAGCTGAACAAAAGCCATAGCAATTGTGTTTTTCTTCTCAGACTCAGCATCACAGACAGTTATTGTGCAATTTTTCTTAAAATTCTTTATTATATTTTGCCCAATCTTTCAGGTGCTCGTTTCCCCAGTTATGAAAAATTCAACAGTCCTCTCCAAGCAGACAGCGCACCACCCAGTTTCTGTCTGCTGTGGTTTTAGTGCATGGCTTTCCTACGCTAAGAAAGAGTAGGAAATGAGGACATGGCAGTACCTCCAACATCTTTGTGCATTGGAGACCTTCTGCCTGGCGTGCTGGGGTGACATTTGAAAAGTTATACAGTCAAAAATTAACAACAATAATTTGAGTTATATAGCTTAAGAGAAAAAATTGGGGGTTCATTTTTCAAAGTCATATTTTCACCATGATATTTAATATTCATTAATTTATTTAAGTCACTGTTTTAAAACCAACTATTCAGTTAGTTGGGCTCACTAAACTAAGTGTTTAGTGAGCCTGCTAAATATTTAGTTTGAAGCTAAATATTTAGTTGGCTAGCTACATATTTAGTTCACCAACTATATATTTAACTCCTATGCAGCAAACTAAATATTTAGTTTGTAAATTACGTAAATGTTTAGCTAACTCAGGCCTATGTACTTATTTTTCCAACTCATAGTTAAATAAGCTGAATATTTAGTTTATTGTTTAGTTTGCCAAGTAGCTAAATGTGTAGTTTACCAGAAGAAATATTAATTTTCAAACTAAATATTTAGCTTCCTTTCTAACTAAATATTTTGTTAGATGCTGATGCCAAGTTTCAAATACAGCCTGTTCTATTACAGATAGTTTGAACCTCGAGTTAACTAAAAGAATAACTTTTTTTTGATTCTGCTGAAGGTCTCACTCTCACTCACTCTTTTGCAGACAGAGGAAACATCAGACCTTTTAAAGAATACTTTAAGTTTAAAAAGCTTTTGATATCTCTGGACTTTCTTTGGCTTAGTTTGAGCACCTATTGAAAATGACTAATGTTGAGTCTTTTTTACGCTGAGACAAAAAGTCCACTTCAAAGAGTGTTGTTGTCAAAGCGACCTTAGTATAATCTGGACTGGGGGTTTCAGTTTTTAGTTTAGCTAAAAATCCGCACTGGTTATCAGTCGACTTCTCTGCATATCTTTAATTTAAATATTTAGTTGACCATTTTTATGTGACACATTAAGACATTACTTAAATGAGCTAAAAGTCACCCTGTATGTGTGTTTTTGTGCTCCCACCAGGCCCTCCGTTTATTATCTCACCACCAGAGAACATAACGGTGAACATCTCGCAGGATGCCTTCTTCACCTGCCAGGCGGAAGCCTATCCTCGCAACTTGACATACACCTGGTTCTGGGAGGAGGACAACGTCTTCTTCAAGAAGTAAAGTTATGATCATGTTCATTATTGTTTGTTCTTCTCTCTTTACGTTTCCGGATTGAAATGTCTACTCGTCGGCACCGATAAAAAAATCCTGCGAAGATCTGATTGTCTGCGGGAAAAATTCTTTAGCTGAATCTGATGAGAAGTGTGGAAATACAATGCGGAATGTTTCGTGTATACATTCATGTAATATTAACTAGAATATTATTGAAAAGCTTATTTATTTCAGTGATTCAACTCACTCTTGAAGCCTTTATTTCTGTAATTTATGGTTATTTGTGACTTCAATCTTACTGTCATCAAAACATGACATTTGAGAGTAGAATATTTCAGACTGATCAGTCTGAAATATTCCTTTTAATAATAGACATGTTTAAATCTGCTTAAAAAGTTTTTTTTTAAAAGGTACTTTTAATCTGACAAACAAGTCTCATTTGCACCCATACTCTGCAGTTACTGAAGATGACTGTATATACATGGCTTAATTGTACAATCGTATGCAAAGCTTTTTTCTGTCTTCCACCTAATTCACTGTGAGTTAGAGAGGTGCAGCACCGTTATAACACTTACACACGTGGACCAAAAAGCCCACAGTGGCTCCTAAAATAACTTGAAACTGTCAAAAGTAAGAATAAATTCACAGAACCCCTAGAAAATAAAACTAAATGAATTCCAGCCAGTGATTTTCAGTAGCTTGAGATGTCCGTCTATGTTAACGACTCTCTCTCCAGTTTACAGCCCACCTACATGGTGGTTTAATATATTCTGATGGTGGTTAAAACTCTCAGCGTGAAATACTGTTTATAGTGAAATCTTTGGTAGTGGGATCAATAAATGTATCTGCTGTTTGCTGGAATTATGTTTTTGCTGTAGGGTAGAAACTTAATAAGTTGAGGGAATATGAGTTGCTGTGATGTTCAGTTACCTTTGAAGCCAGTGGACGTGTCCAGTTCCCAACATCCAGCCGTTCCGCTTTGATTTATAAACTATGCTCTGTGACAAGCACCTTTCATGACTGAGTCAGAACTCCACTTCCACAGGGAAATGAACCAAAAATGACAAAACTGGATACATGTATTATAATTTTTACAACGGTCTCACTTTATACACAAATGACAAGAGAATGAATGTATCTGCTAATATATTTTTGTCAGTAAATGACAAACAACAAATGTCTTAAAGGGTCTGAAAAATACTGCCAGGCGGGAGCTTCAGTCTAGAGGACAGTTTCCACTAAATGTTGCACTCTTTGGAAAAAATTACTCGTGTAAAAATGGTTCATTAGGTCACCACTTCCAGGCAGCTGGTGGTCAGATTTAACAGACTTGCTGGGACTTACTGAATTTAGATCCCAGTGCTTCTCTTCATATCCACAGTGACCTCAAGCGGAGAGTCAGTATTCTCATTGACGGTTCCCTCATCATTGTGCAAGTCAAGCCCGAGGATACTGGAAAATACACCTGTTCCCCCAGCAACAGCCTAGGCACACCACCGTCTGCCTCTGCCTACCTAGCAGTGCAATGTAAGTCAGCTTTCCACATTTAACAATTTTATCCTCTTTTTTGTTGTCAGGATGAAGATTTTGCTACAGATCTTCTTCATAGTAGTGCTTCTGAAATGTTATTCACACTTTTAGCACTTCTAATGGATTCCTCTGATTGTATGCTAAATTAGCCTCATGTGCATTATAAGTGTATTGAGGCAGCACAAAGTCAGAGTGTCCCATTGAAAATGCATTGGCTTCCAATGTGTTTAAGTGGGTTTTCACATCTGATATGTAGACTTGGTTTGATTGGGGACCAGATTTGCGATATTTGCTACATTTTCAGCTGATGCGGTTCGCTCTCACACTGCACTGTATCAAACTAGCCTTTGAAAAATGTGTTCACTCCCTCGCCTGCGATGGCCACTGAGAGAAGCAATACAGAAACCTCTGAAGAAGACAGAAGAAGAAGCAGTGCAACTTTCTTCTTCGCAAAATGTAAGCAAAAATGGAGTGGCGTCAGATTTTAGAGATTGTAGGGTTTCTCTTTTTTCTTTGGTAAAAGATCACAAACCACTCTTCCCGCTAGCGCCAGACACAAGTGTTTGTTTTGGTTGCACTTACCCAGAATGCCCTGCGCTGTTGACGGCTTACTGCTTTTGGAGCGGTTTCGTCTGCTTGCTGCTCTCACATGCATTCGAACCACACCAGAGCTCTCTTCAACAGATCAAAGGCCTAGGTTTTTAGGTTGACTGGAGTTTGCTTTTTCGGTTCAAATCGCAGTTTGAATTCACATTCACACATCCCCAAAGGAACAAGACTTTCTAGACAAATGAGCTAGAGTTGGATTAAAGTGGATTAAACCCAGCTGATGGTGCTAAGATTAGACTTCCTAAAAAAGTATTTGGAAAACTGACAAGTCTTTCAATGCTCATCTCAAGTAATGTTTGATCTGTTTATCTGTGATTTGTCCTACACCTAAAAGGAGGTTTGTTAACGTTATTGACCTACAGTGAATTTCCTCTTCTGGTTTATGTGTGTGGGTGGTGGTCAGAGAATGAGAGACACCAACCGCTGGAGTGAAACAAACATTGCAACTTTCGGGGAGGTTGTTGATTATTTTTCGCTGTCGAAGTAACAGCGCTGTAATCTGACCTGATAGAGTTTGGATATCAGGTTGCAAATCTTGGCTGTTTTTAAACACAGCGAATGTTGCTACTGCGTTTGTCAAACACATTTCCTGACAGCAGTAATTAGCTCGACAGACACCGAGTTTGTTCCTTTTTCTCTGCTGATCGATTCGTTGCAATTGGGTGGCAGGCAGGTCAATCAATCTATTGAGTTGGGTGTGCCTGGATTTTAGATATAAAAAACTGCATGAATGGATGGATTTTAGCAGACAGTTGTAATGTTTAGACTCTGTATGATGGAGCTTTGCTGCTGCGCTACACAATAAAGAAACCAGCTCTGTGGACATGACAGGTAAACAAAGAGGGAAGCCACTCCCTACCTGTTGGGTGGAAGTGGCTATGAGCAGCGAGGGTGAGGGGAAGTGTTGGTCAGGGGGAGGAGAATCACCTAAAATCATTCTGACCTGTTAGAGTAAAATTGAGCGACGTGAGTGTACCTCCATTTCCCATCACCTGAATATGCACAAAGATCAGGTGACAGAGTATTTCTCCATGTGTGTTTAGTTTAAACTAGACCCTGCTGTAGATCATTCCCAACAATTGTTTCCTTCAGGTGTAAGATGGGTTTCTGGACCATTGAACCACTTGGTTCTCTCTAGCAGGCTGACACTCGCTTCCTTCTCGCAGGTGAAAACCTAATCCCAGTCAAACACCTGTTTTCTCTTTTTGCTCTCCTCCCTCTCATTCCAATAGATCATTTCTATATTTCCTATTTGTACTCGTTTATGTACATTTATGTGCTCACTGACATATTATCGCTCCCTCTCTGGGTTACTGCCTCCTCATTTCTGAGCTGGAGCGCTCCAGCGGTTCAGCAGTCACTCGCGGCTCCAGCCTGTGTGAATCTGTTGCCTGTAGAAAAGCTTGTGTCGGGTGTCTGGAGCAGACAGGGAGAGGCAGGAGGAGATGCGAGACCTCGTCGATTGGTGGTCACTATGATGCGAGTTAAAGCGGCGGATCCTTATCATTTCTCCTGTGCCCCCGACTCCGTGGATGGCTGTGTATGTCTGTGGTCTGTGTTTCTGTGTGTGTGAACAGAGATAGGCGACACCAGTCAGGAGAGGGAGGGGAGGAGTGAGGAAAAAGGGGGATTACATCATTGCTGTAAGACTGGTGACTTTTCTCATCAGACTGCAGGGGGCTCTCTGATTTGTTCTGTTCTATTATTTCCTCTGATGTTCTTCTTTTCATTTTGCTCCCCTTCTGTCAGCCATCAATGTTCTCCCTTCTCCTTCTGTCTCTTTTCTCTTCCTGTCTTTTTCCTTGAAGGGCTGTGCCAGCGAGTAACTTCCCCTCAGCATCAGTGGGAACTAAGCACGTCGTGAGCGATAGGGCTCTCTGAGTGCTATATTTAGAAACCTGGCTGATATTCTTGTCTGTGGTGCCGGTGGCGGCGCTCCTCTGGGCTCACAGTCTGGGCTTCAGGACAGACGTGCTGCAAGTCCTAAGTTGTCCAAGCCGTCCAGCTTTCCCACTTCACTCAGTCGCTTGCTCTGCTGCTCATTTTCTCTTCCTCGCAGCGCTTTTGTTCCCCTGCTTCTCAGTGACAGTATCCCATCGCCAGCTCTCCTCCAGCGGCTCCACTCTGCCTTACGTCATGCAGTCACTTCTATCTCTCACCTGTCCTGTTTCCCACGCTCAGCCTCACTTCTTCTCCCTCTATTGCTCTGCTGATAGCTCTCCCCTCCTCCACTCAGTCACCTCATCTTTCATGCTTATCACCCAGTGCATAATGGGAAGCTCTCCTCCCTGACCTTAGTAAGGCACCACAATGTTCTGCCCTGTCCTTCAATTTCTGGATCAACTGCAACTTTTCCCTTTTTTTTGGTCTATTCTTATTTAGAGAATAATGACCTCTTTTTTTTCCCCCTTGTCTGATTTTAAAAGGGTTTGATGACTGAATCAAACACCAGTTGAAAGAAGGTTTTATGATGCGGAGGGGAAAGTGGGAGGTTTATTCACATGCCTTGCAGGGAAGGATAATACATCTTTGTTCCAGTAAGTTCTGGGCTGTGTGTAGATGGCAAGAGAGGCTTTAAACCTCACCTTTAGAAAACTGCTGCAAAAAGTGAAATCTTGGCATCGCCGAGTCATAATATCCACCATTAGATGCTGTATGTCAGCCAGTTTGGGAGTGAAACCAGAAAATAAATCTTTTCTTGTCTGCATATGGACTTCACAGTGGAGCAGTTTGCAGCAATGTGTCTTTGCAGGACACCCTTAGGTGTGATGTCGTGGGTGGTTGTGTGTGTGTGTGCGTGGGTGCGTGTGTGTGTGTGTGTGTGTGCGCATTGTTGTTTGACATGTGTCTCTGTGTTGACCTGTCCTAGGTGTGTCTCACCTCTAGCCCAATGACTGCTGGAGGTAGTGTTGATAGGCGGATTGATGGATGTTCTGCATACCAAACATAAACATTTTTATGCTTTGGCTTAATTATGCAGAGACTTTTTTTTTTTTTTTTTTTTTTACCCCTCCAGGGGTCTTTTGTGGGCTCTAGTGTCCCTTAAATGACAGTAGGCTGACAGAAAACAGAGAGGGGGGAAGACATGCGGCAAATGTTGTCGGGTCCGGGAGTCGAACCCGCAACGGCCGCGTCGAGGACTCAAGTCCTCCAAATATGGGTCACGCTAACCACTACGCCACCACGGCACGCCCCAAATTATGCAGAGACTTTAACTGCAAATGTTTGATTTGGTCAGATAAGACCAAGACTAAGTTCACACAGCAGGCAAATGTGACCCAAATGTGCCCATATTTGATTTTTTATGACTGTCTGAATGGATCAATTGGATAAAAAAAATAATAAAATCTGCTACGTGCCATTTCCATGGCACGTAGCATTTTGCATTTAATCCTACTTTTATGTCATCGTATTGAGGCGTCTGTTATAATTCTGCACCAGAAGAAGCCAGACTCTCTAAATCCAAAAGTAAACAATGGTTGAAAATTATAAATATGATCCTAAGAAAGAAGTTTGTCAGTGAAGCGGATTACATCACAATGTCACCTCACCTGGTCTGAGTACACATCCAAACAGACTTCTAGAAGCAGTCAGTGCATCTTCTGCATTGACTGCATCTTCAGTGAAACACACCGAATTCTGCAGCACATCTACATGTTAAGGCTGTCAAAGTCAAGCTAGCATAACTGACCTACTTCCGTCTTCCTCTCTATTCTTCTATATTAAAACTTTTTATTGACATTTCAAATGTGATACCCTTGGGCCTTGTTAACTAGTTGTCATAATGTTGACAATTAATAGCAAAACACTGCGTCCCTTTTTCTTCTAAAATTTAGCGCGTTATGTTGACAGCTTGACAGCTAAAACCAATGATAGTTATCGACGGCGAGTCGTTACTTTGCCGTCCAGCAGGGATCTGGGAGGCAGGGTCTTGTGTGTGTGACGTCACATTTCAACTTGCCTCAAATACTTTATTGTAAGCTGTGAAACTGCAGATGTGTGCACATTAGAATAGTGTGTACACTATTCTTCTATTAGAATAGAAGTCTGTAAACATAGACTTAGGTAGACGTTATGTACTCCAGGTAAGATGCTCTCTGCTCTTAATGATAGCATGCGAAATGTACTGTTTTCACTGTGTGTGCCACATCAGTTGTTGGAGCCTTTCATGGCATTTAATTTGGGATGAAACTGATGAATTACTCTTGAATTACTCCACACATCAATATCAGTGTATATCAATATTAGTGATATACACAAATGCTGTTCTGAGATCAGCTGTGCTCCACGCAAGGTGAATAAATTTGTCACTGTGCGTTGAGCCTGCTGTCTAAAGCCGAGAGATTTCCCAAGCCTCCTCACACATCTGCTGTGATAACCAGCCATTTGGTTTCCCTCACTACAACGGGTGATTTTTATTAGTCGCCTTTTCTCTTTCTGTAATCACCAGATCCTGCCCGTGTGGTAAACATGCCATCTGTCATTTATGTGGCCATTGGTCTCCCAGGCTTCATCCGCTGCCCAGTAGATGCCAACCCCCCTCTAACTCTGGTTAAGTGGAAAAAAGACGGGCTCCCTCTACGGATAGACAAGGTGATTCAGTTCGGTTTTGGACGCCTTCATTTGAGGAAATCTGTGCCTTTATTTTTACAAACTTCTAGATAGTGTAGTAAAAATGTACATATTCAGGATTTGTTATGCAGTGGATAAACCATTTCGATTATTTATCACAGTACCCTGGTTGGAGCCAGATTGATGATGGGAGCATCCGTGTTGCAGAGGTGACAGAGGATTCTCTTGGCACCTACACCTGCATGCCTTACAATGCCCTGGGATCCATGGGATGGTCTCCTCCTGCTCCCCTGGTGCTAAAGGTAAACACAACAGCAGCACAGCAGCTGATCTGGACTTCACATAAACCGTTTAGCCTTTTCTCACACTGATTACCCACCTACAGTGGATATGCTTTAAATTATAGTCAAATCTCTATTGTTACTTTTACTTTACCTCTGCCTAGAACTAAAGAAGACGAAAACAGCTGTGTATAGAGAAATTGCACGTTGTAACATTCTGCCTTCTGTAATTATATTAACTGCTGATCATGTAAATTGTAAAAAGAACCGATGGAATGGGTGAACATAATTATTACTGTTTGTTTTTAGTAGGGATGCACCGATCCACTTCTTTCTCTTCTGATACCAATGCAGATATGTAACGGGAGTCCTTAAGAAAACTTGAGGCACACTCAGCGTTTCCCTTACACATTACGGTTGTCTCGCCAATGTACAGGACCCTCCAAAATTCTCTGTGGTTCCTGGAGGGGAGTACAGGCAGGAGGCTGGAAGGGAACTTGTCATCCCATGTGAAGCAGAAGGAGATCCTTTTCCGAATATCACATGGAGGAAGGTACCACCCTCACACCTTGTTGTAGTTCCAGTTTCTTCACGTTCTTGTTAATCAGTACCTTATGGTTTACCTTACCTTATTCAGTATTTTAGTGCTTGGATTTTGCGATCTCCCCTCAGACGGAATCGACTAAGCCTCTTAACAACATTGTCCTTCTTTCTTCAGTGTTTAAGACTTTGGATTGCGTGTGCCTCTTGTTCATTGTGTCTGCTTATTTCCTCGGGCGGGGCGGACTGCAGGTGGGGAAGCCCAGTAAAAGCAAGCACAATGTTCTGCCTCGGGGCAGCTTACAGCTGAAGTCGCTCATGAAGGATGACCACGGGGAGTGGGAGTGTGTCGCCACCAACGTTGCCACAAGCATCACTGCCAGCACGCATGTCCAAGTCATAGGTACATAGAAACTAACTGCACTCCGTGATTGAATAATCTGTACGACCACTTCTAGCAAGAATAAGTTGCAGTAGTTTCTTTCTTCCTTCTATATGGTTTTATTGGTCATTGCTGTTTGCAAATGGCCTCTTAACCCTTGCCGAATTAATTGACAGCAACAGTTGCTTATCTCAGTTCACTAACCCGAACCCTTTCCTTCATGTTAACACATTCCTGTTTTAATTTCTGTAAGTTTTTCTTGTGATTTTATAGACTGTTAGTCAAACTTGGTTGGCAAGTAATTGTGCTTTGGGCTGCTTGGGTTCTTAACCTCCGTGGCTCACAGTTAATTTGTCTGGCAGGTAAACTGAATGACGTCTCCATAACAGCGACACTCAGTGACTAATATGCCCCTTTAAAAGACTTCCCCCCCATTTCCATAGGCACAAGCCCCCACGCGCCCACCAGAGTCCGCGTCGCAACCTCCTCCACCTGGGCCAACATGTCCTGGGAGGCCAGCTACGACGGAGGCTTCCAGCAGACATACTCAGTCTGGTACGGCCATGTGTGAGTCATCCCAGCATGCTTTGCTTCCTGCTTTTTCTTCCTTCATTATGTCCTTATTTTGTTGCTGGATATGTCTTTCCTAGGGTTACGTTCAGAGCAGTTGTAAAACCGCAGAAATGGGGAAAGTACAAGGAAATCCAGTTTCAGTGAGTTTTTAAAGACAAAAAAAAAAAAGAAAGGTGATTGCAACCTATCTGAACATGACCCAACTCTACCCTGCTGCTGCCGCTGCATCGCTCTGCTTGACTGGGCCTCAGTTGAAATGCTTGTTGTAGCTAATACTTAATACAATGGAAACATTGTGTGACATGATAAGAATCTGAGCAAGCCGTTACAGTCTATGGAGCAAGTTGATTTCTAAGTTGAAATGTATTTGATAAAAAAAAAAGAGCAGAATTTTGTCATAATCCTCTTTTAAAAAGCTCTCATTGTATGTGAACTTGAATATATTCAAACTGAGTAAAGGAAAAATGTTTACAAGCAAATTCCTAAACTCCCTCATGAAATGTTCTCCTGAATTGTCTTGACTTGGAGCATGCTGGCTGCTTTGTGTTAATTATGACACTGACAGCCCACAAGTAATCCACAAAACCACTACAAACAAAACTAGAAATAGTTTTTATTGGTCTATAACATCAACCTGAGATGCCATGTCTTCAACACAACGATGAACAGAAGATGATTTAATTGATCATTTAGTTACAGTGGAGACTGAGCCTTCATGACATCACACCTGACCAAATATTTAACTTGGTAATCAGGATAGTAAATAGCTAGCTCATTCTGCTGTTGGACAGTGACTCAGAGTAACTTTGGTGTTTGAAATTTGAATGTCCTACAAATAAACTGTGGAGCAAAATGATGAAAGAAAAATCTAAGTCTGTCTAAGCATTTAGGCCACGTGTCAAACTCAAGGCCCGTGGGCCAAATCCAGTCCACCACAGCTTTTCATGTGGCCCTCTAGATTCTAGACTAGACACTATGTTTACTTAAATATTACCTTATCAATCAAGTCAGTGCAGTTTTTATCTGTTTACTGCCAAATTATATCAATCATTTCCTCCAGTTTTTTATTAGGATTATCGTGGAAATTCACAAAAAATTAACAAATCCCTGCACTTTTTTTGTACTAATAATTTGGAGCTTATTGCAGATTTTTCTCAAAAGTTGTCAAAAGCTTTCTTACTTGTACAAAACAGCTGCCTCAGCCTTAAATGATGTCAGATTATTGTCCATAATCTATACAGCGAGTAATAAAAAGTCGCATTTACCGTCATAAATAAGTGCAAATCTCGCAAACATTTCCACAATTGAGAAAAACTTTGTGTTTTATTGCAAAAAATCACAAAAGGAATCACAAAAGCCTGGAGGGACTGAAAAGATGTTCAATAATGTTTTAATTTTAAGAATTCATTAATATTTTAACAGTTTGTGAACAGGTTTTATCAATACAATCTGGCACAACCAGCCCTTTAAGAGCATTCCTGATCTTGATTTGGCCCAAAACGAAAATGAGTTTGACACCCCTGATTTAGGCTATCAACATTGTAACACAGTATGTGTAGCTATAATTATGTGGTATAATAATAAAAAAAGTGATGGTAAACTACAGTGCATGATAATCAAGTCTGAATTGTGTAAAAAGGGAATATATTTAAAGTACAAGGTGACAGAGGTGAAAAAAATCTGTCAAATCCTAATTTTATTCTGATCACTGCCACCCATCATGTTTTATTAATAAAGTGAAGTAACCAGAGAGCAGAACGAATAGGAAAACAATCAGACAGCGGCTTTAATTAAAGATATTCATACTGACAGCGAGCCTGTGTGATCAGCACTCGGATGGCCGGTGTCACTGCAGCCCTGCTGTCATTTAGAAGAGCCTTCAAAACGCCGCGGATGGATTCCTGCACAGCTGACTTTGTCACACCGCTTAATAGAAAATGTGCAGTGACTCGGAAACGTATTCACGCCCCTTGAATGTCTAGTTTTTGTTACATCAAAAAATACATAACCCATAAACGGAGTGAATATTGATACAATCACTTATTTTATGTTAGATATTTTTATTGAACTGTGATTATTTTTTTCAAATCAGTTTTCAATTTGATGTTAAAGTTTGTTTGTTTTTTGTCGAAAAGGCCAAATTGTGTTGATCACTGATGATTTGTAAAAGCAATAAAAAGTGTAAAACCTCCAAGGGAGTGCTTTTTCATAGGCACTGTAAATATAGTTACATATATTTCATTGGAAATTTATACATCAGATCAACACAAAATAGTGCATTATTGTAAACGTCAAGTGGAAGGACGCATGGTTTTGAAAACACTTCCCAGAGTGAATGCTTTGTGGCATGTAATATGTACCAGATCTGCGCATGTTGACTATGAAAGGCTGGCCCACCTTTCATTACTCATCAAGCTCAGTCAGCCCGAGTAGAGGGAGACCTCAATTACTGTGTCTTTCCAAAGACTTAGTTCTGGTCTTTGACTGGGCCATTCCAATATATAAATCTTTTTTTAAAATCTAAATCATTCCATTACAACTCTGGATTCCTAGGATGGATATCCTGCCGGACGGTATACCTCTGCCACAGCCTCAAGACTTTTGATCTCTAACAAGATTTCTTCACGTATTTACTTCCATTAACTTTTTCATGAACTTTGACCTGCTGTCTTGTCCCTGTTAAAATAAAGCCTCCACACAGCATAATCCTGTCACCACCGAGGTTGGTGTGCTTAGGGTGATGTGCTGTGTTACTTTTTTTCTCTTATGGTTTCCTATTAACATTGGCTTTCATGTTGCCTTAAGGTCCATACTTTGGCACAAATCTTTTTTTACTCTGAGCAGGTGGTTTCTGATTGCACTGGGCTTTACGTAGACAAATTAAAGAAAATGGGACTGAATGTTAATGTATTCTCCTGATTTCAATTTGTAAAAATAATAACAATAAAAAAAAACATGTTAGTTTCCTTCTACCTTACATTTATTAATTACTTTGTGTTGGTCTTTCACAACAACATCCCAATGAAATGTTTTGAAATTAAAAAGATCACGAGCTCTGAATACTTTTTCAAGGTACAATATTAAATGCACTGTAGAAATGTAAACATCACATTTATAACCTTTTAAAACTGTACTGTACTAAAACTGCAGTTTGTATATTTTTAGCTCCTGTTATTGTATACATTTATACAACCCTGTATTTCTTTACAGTAAATAAGTGCTATGGATACAGTTGCAAAGTTATTGCATGTGTGTAGTTGTGTGCTTCAGTTGGTGATGGAGATCTTTCAGTGTGAGTGTATGGCATGGCCAAATGGCAAAATGCAAAGCTAAATGCAGCATGACGTTGATACTATTAACTGGCTGCCATGTTCTGAATAAAGAATAAACTGCATTAAAATTTTAATGTTTTAGTGAATTGCTGCAGAAAGAAAGAAAGAAAGAATCTTCCAATGTAATTGACATATTTACTGCCTCGGCAACTGTTAGCTGAAGCTAAGCCCAGCAGTCTGCAGTTTGGAACTGAATCACAAACTTAGCATAAACAAGCAGTGGCCTTGCTGCTTGTTGTGTCAAACTGGTCGTGCTATATTGAATTAAGGAGGCAGACATGGTGTGTTACACACAGATTACCATGGAGGTACATCACAGCTAACCTGACCATGTTCCACATGCAAGATAAACAGTTGTCAGGTTCGCTATTTCCTGTATGCATTGACCAAGCTAACTGCTCTGGAAGTTGATGACTGTGTGTATATGGCAGCCATGTTGGATTTTACAGTCAGGATCTTCTTCATTTGTAGTTATGGAGTTGTTCAAGTGTAACACACCAACAGTGTGTTTCCATCAACTACCCAAAAGATGAAGTCATAGCCAGTTTCTAAAGGCATCAATAAGTGTTAGAGACATGAACAAGAGGACCACTGACACAGTTCCATTATTTTACTGTCCTTTTCCCCCCCATGCATGTCTTCCTGTTTGTCCATTCACATTTCACTTCTGCTCAGGCTGAAGAGGGAGCGTTTAGGTCCACACGACTGGGTTTCCATACCGGTACCTGGAGGCCAGGACTGGATGGTGGTGCCGGGCTTGGAGCCAGAGACAACGTACCAGTTTAGTGTCCTGGCCCAAAATAAGCTTGGCACAGGCCCCTTCAGCGAGGTCGTCACTGTGAACACTCTAGGTGAGTATAACAGCCACTCACTGGGAAGAAATCCTAAGTTAATGTGACTTTAAAGGCTGGGTGAATACAAATGCAAGTAAACCACCTGTTTAATTGTTATGTTAAGTCACAGTACACTTCTATGTTCATAAATATTATCAGGTAATTT
This sequence comes from Xiphophorus maculatus, assembly GCF_002775205.1. Taxonomy (NCBI): domain Eukaryota; kingdom Metazoa; phylum Chordata; class Actinopteri; order Cyprinodontiformes; family Poeciliidae; genus Xiphophorus; species Xiphophorus maculatus. The sequence continues at coordinate 16,532,426 of NC_036453.1, read as the reverse complement.
TTTTTACCGGATAGATGAGTGAGTGCTGCTTCTGTAAGGTTGCTCAGAACGCATTTCTGTCTGTGAAAGGCGCTTTATAAATAAAATCTACTCACTTACTTATCTTCAGTGCTGCTCAGGTCTGTAGGGGTGAGCATGTGGCTGCTGATCGAGCTTTTCAGAGCAGCTGCAAAAGCAAACGAGTTGGATTAGCAGAGCTTGCCAAAAACCAATGGTGTGGAATATAATCTCTGCTATCTGAATATTGAGCTGTTAGCAAGTTATGGTGGTTGTGTGTGGCAGTAGTATTATACAGAAACAATGTCTTTAGTAAGAGGTCTTCAGATGTGTTGCAAGCCTGACTGCTACTGGAGATCCTTCCTGCCCACAGCATCACCATCCACCATGACTGTGTGAAGACACTTGGATGATATGAGTTATTACAACATTAAATTTTCCCTCTGAAACAAAATATTTTAAATTGAATTAAATTTTAATCAAATATTTAGAACATATATTTTAAACTCAGCATCTTGTTCCCAGTCAAAGGACTTTTTAATTGTTTTTATTTTAATTTTGTTTTTTGCAAAGATTGATTCAGGGTTTCTATTGCTTAAATCTAAAGTCATAATTACTTTTTTAACATCTTAAAAGTGATTGTTGTTCTAATTTAGTAAAGGTGTCCTTTTGTTTAACCAGCAGTTATCAGAGTAACTGGTATGGGTTTAGTTTGGTTATTTCAGCTCTGAGGCGAGGGTTGCTAATGTTGCTCAGTCTAAGTGCAAATGAAGCTGTCACAGATTATTATTCAAAGATAAGTGACATGCTGAAAATGGAGATAACTAACCGCGCTGCACCACTTTATGTGTGAGCCAAGGAGGAGAAACCCAGAGGTCAAAGCTTTCTGCTGCTGGGTTGCTCCTGCTCTCTCTTTTTCTTTCTCTCTCTCTCTCACTTAGAAGCATTCCATCCTTCATCTCTAAATAAATTTAAAAAATCTACAGATTTCATATTTCTTGGTTCTACTCAAGAAGGAACCAGTGGAGCTGGTAGATATGCTGACAATCAGTATTTTGGCTCTGGAGTCTTTTTTGGCCTCTGCACAATTTTTATTGCAAGATTTTGAAGTGGAGCTGTGATTCCAAACACTCGGTTTTGTTAAAATGCAATATTGTAATTTAAAAAAAATTTCAAATGGTAAAAGTAGTGAAGTTGCACCTTGAAGAACACACGCTTTGTATAGGACATTCTTGAACCTTGCAAAAGTTTTCACACCCCTTGAACTTCTCTTGTGTTATGCTACACTTAGAAACTACAGTCAATTTAATTGGGATTTTTGTACTAGACCAAGATGAAGGAATGCAATACTGTGAAATGAAAGGAAAATAATACTTGGCTTTCCCATATAAAAAAAAACATCTTTAAAATATGGTGTGCGTTCTGACTGGAGCACCTGCTTCCACAAATAGATCACTTGCGGATTTCTTTTAGCAATTTCTTCCATTTTTTCCACTCCTTTGTATAAGCTAGGTTTCTGGAGCATATGACTACAGTTGCTCTCACCTGAGATATGAATCTCTGCAGCTCCTCCAGAGCTCTCACCTCTTGGTTTTTGCCCTGATTAAAGCTTTTCTTTCCCAGCCTGTTCATTTAGGTGGACGTCCATTTCTCAGTAGAAATGTTTCCATGTTTAGATCATGGACGGAACAGCACTCTTTCAAATGTTTAAAGTTTGAGGTAGCATTTTATACTCTTTTCAGATTATTGAAACAAACTGTTATGCACAGCTTTGTGTTGGTTTGACACATGGAAATCCCAATTAAAAAAACAAAGTTTGTGGTGCAAAAGTTGAAAGCAGTGAACTGCACATGGCCAAAACCTTCTCTTGCTTCATAATTTGTGGACTTCTGGGCAAGCATTTTGTCGTGAAATGTCGAGAATTGTAACGAAACAGAAGCTTACCTCAAGAAAAGTCTTCAATCTTAAACCATGTAGACAGATCACTGATGCTGATATGCTCTTTCAGTATTTCCTACAAGTACCCCTGAACCATTGGTGCTGCTTACCCCACCACGGTGCCTCACAGCCAATCGCACGCAGCAGGGAGTCCTGCTCACCTGGATCCCACCTGCCAATCACACAGCACCTATCCAGCATTATGTAATGGAGTTCCGTCTGGGGGAACGATGGGAGATCTTGGATGACAGCATTCCTGCAGGAGAGTTGGAGCTGCTCGCCCGAGACCTTATCCAGGTAGAACACATCCCAGGCGCTCTGCCAAATCCTGACTGGTTGTCTTTTCAGTGCTTAGAGGCGATCAGGGTTTTTGGGGGTTATGTTGCTTTGCCTTCCTTTTGAGAAGTGACCACATTTACTCAATGAGATTAAGATGCAATGACTGTTCCTGCTCACAGATCTTTGAGTCGCCTTTTTCAAATTTTTGCCTTGTACAATGTTGCTCAAAAAAACATAGGTCTTTGTTGATGTTTTTGGGCTCAATTGTAAGGAACCTCAGTTCTGTTGTGTAAGAACTATCAGCTTCTTAAAGAGACAGAGGCCCAATTTCAAGGCTTTAATTTAGTAAATCAAATAACTTTTAAGTCAGGTTTGATATATGCCACATTTTTATAACAACTTAATTTAAAACAGTTACTTGATTGTGCTATAAAACACACCTTGAGTGATTCATCAGAGAAAATAACTTTGTGTGCGTCTTCTAATGTCAATCTTTGTCCTTCCTAAAGAATTTCAGTCTCTTTTGTGATGTTTCCTTCATTAAAGGGTGTTTTTGTTGCCCTTCTTGTCAAAAAGACAGTGATCTAAATGCATTTATCTCCCTGTTTGAGCAGAAACTCTCATGACTACTCGCTGCTGATGTTAAGCAAAATCTGCATGATTCTAAAACACCCTCTGTTGGTGGAGATCCTGGTACTCCGTGCACACTTTTGGATCGTGATCACTGCAGCTGAGCTTCTCACCCTAAAGCTCTTGGTGATCCAGAAAACTGTGCTTTGAGCTGCGATATTTTTAGCAGCAGTTAGCTTAAAAGTCAGAACCTTATGACACAAAGAAACCATGTCTGCATGACAAGACTTTTAAACACATCTGTCCCTCTGTTATAGCAAGCAGTCTGCTAATTAGTCTGAGAAATTGATTTGAGCCAATCATTTTGTGCAAAATTCGGTGTCATATAGTAAACTCTTTAAGCTAATAAAGGTTTTTCATTATTAACTGATAAATATTTAACTTTCTGAAGTAACGCAGCGTGTTTTGTGACTGCATCTAGAAGTTGAAGGTGTGATGTGGGGGGCCTGTACGACGATCACTAATTAGCCTCACATGTCAGCTCACCACAAATAAAACAGTTTCATTAACACTATCGTGTTCCGTGCAATAATATGCCGTCACGTTCGGCACGGTTGTCATAGTAACAGGGCAGGTGTGCACAAGCTGATTAGGCTGACTCTGTGGGCTTCTGTGTTACGGTTTAGTTCTGGATCGGTGTAAAACGTGCAGTGAATCTATAGATTTTATCTCAGTAAGACATAACACTAAAACATGAAACTAATAAATTCATTTTAACAGAACGCTAAAGTAGAAAAAAGGCAAAGAAAGAAAAACCTTGAGCGTAAAACTGGTGCGCTCTGAGTAAACGGTCGTTTTCTTGCAGCCCAGCGCCGCCGCAACATGTTTGAGCATCTTTCTTTAATCTAGCTGCCACTTTCAGGTCCACAAAAGTGCTTTTATTTCTCCTTGCTCTTCCCGCAGACACCCACACACACTTCATCTCTCTTGTTGCCTCACTCAAACACACACATTACACCTGGGTTGTGTAACTTCGCTGCTGCGGATTTCGTCCTCTGTGGTTAAAGCACTTAAACCACAAGGTTTGTTCAGTCTGCTGTTCTCCGTATTTGCGTATGTGTGAAAGTGAATGTTTGCACTGATCACATTGCTCAATCTGTCCATCTCTGCCGACAGCTCAGTGTGAAGCCAGCTGAATTGCAAAGTGTCTTGAAGCAAGTAGTAAACAGGACGACCCGAGATCATCGAGTCGAAAAAGATTAAATACGTTCTGTACTTCCATGTCGGTTATTTAGACGTGTGGTTCATCTGCTCCTTTAATTTCAGCCTGTTTTCTCCTCCTTTAGCACCGCTTCATTTGCACCGCTTCATTTCCAGATGCTTTACGTGGGAATGATGTGACACCTTAGAGAGAAGAAACTCCACTTTTTTCTCCTGTCATTTTGGTGCAAACTTCAGACTCTGACAGAAATACTGAAGCTGCCAGAAGAAATGCACTGATGGATGTGACTTGGTGCACAAGCAAACCAGTGATGGCTGCGTAAAAAAAAAAAAAAAGCTGGAACATAATCAAAGGCCCTCTATGGGATTTCCATTGTGGCATCACTATTGTAGTGTTATTAGGCTGTTGCTGGGGTGTTGGGCAGCCAATCAGAACAGTGAGTGAAGGTCAGCAGATATGCATTGGACCGCATTACCAGCACATGATGGAGTCTGCTGATGGTCATATTATGGATTTGCGTGACTGTCATTTCTGGATGCCTGGCACTCTGATATCTATATGTAACACATGCTGGGAAACTGAATAGGACGACTACTGATGAAAACCCTAACACAACCCACATTGGCCTCTGCCAAGTCCCGACACTTCTGTATGACGCAAATAGGAGACATTTTTTCTTCCTGTTGACCTTCACTCGCGGCTTTAGCCAGCACAGTCCAGCAACATATATACAGTATATATATATATATATATATATATATATATATATATATATGTATGTATGTATGTATGTATGTATGTGTATATATATATATATATATATATATATATATATATATATATATATATATGTATGTATGTATGTATGTATGTGTATATATATATATATATATATATATATATATATATATATATACTGAGATATATATGTATGTATGTATATGACATTACTGAGTACATGTAATTAATTATTTGAATTTTAATTGAAGAGAAAATGTCGACAAAATAAGCAACATTTTCAATTCAAAAACCTCTTTTGCTGCTAAATTATGTGTTTAGCACTGAGATGCTGTTTTAGGCTTGAAGAGTTTTGCTGATAGAACAACTATTTTGAACACAACATCGACGTCTTATCCAGCGTCCCGTCAGATTGTTTTTTGAAGCAAAAACGAACTCCCAGTGGGCCAAGAGAAACAGGTTTTTGTTCAATACTGTTTGCGGAGGCTGCTTGTTCGTCAGAATTATGGGCGTACCAGAAACGCATGAATGCAAAGTTTCTGGCTGGAACTCTTGTATAAACAAAAAAGCAGTTAATGCTGTTAAGAAATTTTAAGTCATTATATATACCTTATATATATATATTGCATATGTCTGTTCTGGACTATTCATTCACTTACCTACAGCTAGTGTGATTGTCCACCAAAGGTACATCCTTATTTAGTCAAAACCAAGGAGATGACCAACTCTAGGAGGTCACAACCTGAACTTCCTGCCTCATCACATATGCGATAAAGACAGCAGATGGCTTTGGTGGGGGTCGGCAACCCACGGCTCTTTAGCGCTGCCCTAGTGGCTCCCTGGAGCTTTTCCAAAAATGTTAGAAAAAGAAAAAAGTTGGGGGTGGGAAATATATTTTTTGTTTTAATATGGTTTCTGTAGGAGGACAAACATGACACAATCATTCTTATCGTTTTCCAATGCTGTAAAAATGCGTAGAATAAAAATTACATTTCAACATTTCTGTCAACAAAGATTTGCATCATAGCCTGTGACACACGTTTCTTTCAGCTGGCGGGGCGCGAGGCAGGTGGCTGTTGTAAACAAACCAACTAGTGTGTGGTGGGCCCTGGAGAGCAAAGGGGAAAAGAGGAAAGACAGATTTGTTTTTTGGTCCAATATGGCTCTTTCAACATGTTGGGTTGCCGGCCCCTGGCTTTAGGTACCTCAGAGGATATTGAGGGGAGCTAAGAAGCTCATTGGATCGTCTAAACCGTCCCGGATCTTCTTCAGGAATGGGGCTCTGAGCATGAGTGTGTGTGCATGGTTGTTTGTCCTGCTTGTCTCTGTGTTGCCCTGTGATGAACCGGCGACCTGTCCAAGGTGGACCTTGATTCTCACCCAGTGACCACTGCAGACAGACCCCACACCACCCCACGACTCCACCACGCTGGTGTAGACGATGGATGGACCGATGGAAGGGCCTCTGAACATTTCACGGACTACTCTCTCCCTACCCATGAACTTATTGAAATGTTTCCCTGACTTTCTGCCTCAAAGGCTGAACTCCTGTTAAATTGTTGTTTATATTATCACACTTAGTTTATCTGTTCAATCTTTTTGTCAGTATTTATTTTCTACTATCTACCAAGTGAGTTTTCACACTCATGCTATAGATTTTTGATAACCTATCTAATTCAGTTTTATGCTGTTTATTATGCTCTGAAGTGGCACCATTTTACCTATTTGTACCTGGACGAGAAATGGACTTTCAGTTTTTGTGACGGGGCGGCGGTGCGCATAACATCATTGTCTTTTGCAGAGTGAGCTTCCTCAGAGTCTTCTCAGGTGGCTGGTGTAGTGGGGGAAAAAAATAAGTATTTTTAGCTCTGTGGTTGTTTGAAGCCTTTAGTCTGACCTGTTCTGCTTATTTTAACATCCTGACGGCTCCTCTGTTCTGCTCCTCCCAGGAGGCCTGGTACGAGTTTCGCATCATGGCCGTCATGGACGACATGGTCAGCGAGCCCAGTAACGTAGTGGGAGTGTCCAGCACAGGTAAGTTCTCACAAGATGCGACTTTCTGTGGTTATTTCTGTATTCTCCAAGGCAACAGGACACTTGAAGGATTCTGTATCACAATGCATTAGAAAGTGCAGCGCAGCTCGTTGGCTTTCATTCAGTTCAACCCCTTGCCTGTAACGTCTGCGCAACATCAGGCCATCCTTGCATCTCTGAGACAGATTGTTGCTACTTGTGCATTGCACCCACAGCACCTTCAACTTAACATTTTGCTCTATCAGCGCTATTTAATTAAGACTCCATTGACATGCACACTCTTTCGTGGCATTCTGATAAGTATGACATCATCAGTTTACCCAGCATCCACTGACTCTTTCGCTTTCTTTATGCTCAAAAGAGAAATAATTAGAAATCAGCCTATTTTTAGCTGCACCACTGATATCTGTTTGCTTTCTGAAATCAAGCCTCAGAATGTGATGCGGCGCCCCTGCAAAGGTCACTGAGTACACATCGTTTGGTAAAACAGCTGTTGGCAACTAATACAGAGACAGTTGTCGCTTTCATATTAGGCCTCTGCTGCCCTCTACTGGTTGTAGTTGGGGAGCTTTGAAGTAGTCGTGACCAAAACCTACTGAACATTCTTTGTTGATTTTTACACATGTCAACAATTTGACCCGCCCGCCTTATATTTAGTAGTGATCTACGATGTTTTTGCCGATTCAACATATTACAACATCAAGCTAAACCAGAGATCAAAATAGTGTAAACATAACGTAGAAGTATTCACAGTGTTTGGAACGAGGGATCTGGGATAGTGATTAATTCTTATTGTGAGCTTTTAATGGCTTAGGCCTGCAGGCATAATGAGGAAATCCACAGAGAGGGAGGCTTCTGCACCGTCCTGATTGGATGATCATTTTCCTAGTCTTCTCATCCACCTGTTTCTTCCCAAGAGTGCCCAGATTTCTCTGCTGAGCTTCAGTAATCTTGGATCACATATTCAATAAACTGACGTCACTGACAAACACATTAAACCAGCAAATGAAGGACAGGACAAAAGGTGTTCAATAAAAATCGCATCAAGTGGTATTGCAGGCGTAAAGCAAGTTGAGAATCATCAAGAATAAAAACAGAGAACCAAACACAGTTTCAACCTTCTAGTGAAGGTAAAACAAAAAATAAATGAAATAATTAAAAACATATTCAACAAAACTCTTGAAAACAGAGATTGTTCCATTTCATAAAATTTTGAAGTTTTAAAAAGAGAGTTTCAATTGATTAAGTTTTAGATGAAGAAATATGCAGAAGGGACAGAATTAGGATGAAAGATACTTCCTTTTAAAAATAAGTAATCAGTAAAGTTAACTGGATTACTGTCTTGAGGAAGTAACCAGTAATAAGTAACTATTATTTTCCAGTAACCTGACCAAACTGGTCATAAGAGGTGAGTTGTAAAAAGACTGACTAGCATGACTTGTTTTCAATGTTGGTCAGAAGAAAGGTGAAATGTTTTGCACCACTTATAAATACTGCACCAAAACCTCAAAGTTTTTCAGAATGAAAAGTGTTTATAGGCTTTTTTAGTCTTTTTTTAAAAACTTTCAAAGTCTTTCAAAAAAATTGTCTTTTTTTTAACATTCCAAAAAGTAGCACATTAATGTGGAGACAGGAAGTTCAAACCCACTTTCATAATCTTACCTGGTTATTCTGAGCACTGGGTGTTCTCTCAGCGGACACTGTGTCCTCTTCCTCCGTTCTCACATTTGGATAGTAATCTCAAAGCAAATATCAGCCCCGAACCAGGAGTGAGAAACTGCTTCTGTGCTGTATTGTTCATTACGAGCAAAGTCACAACGCGTGCGCTTCATTTCACAGTAATGAAACATTTACAAAAGTTTCATTACTCTGCTGATAAAAAGCTCCTGTGTTAATCGTCATTTTCCATCCTTACTACAGGCCACCACAACTTTGCCAACAACTTCTTTTATCTCCTCCATGCTAGGAGTTTGCTGTTGATGTTGAAGTTTTCTGGATTTGGGTTGTCGCCTCGCAGATTTCTTCCCCCCTCCAGAGATGGTGGAGGAGCGTGGACTGACGCGGCCTGTGGTGGCTGGCATCGTGGCCACCATCTGCTTCCTGGCTGCAGCCGTCCTCTTCAGTACAATGGCTGCCTGCTTTGTCAACAAGCAGCGCCGGAAGAAGCTCAAGAAGAAAAAAGGTCAGGGGAAGATTCTGTCTTCTTCCCACAATTTCTAAGTCATAAAATCCCCAAATATTATATTATTCTGCGCCATTTTTTCTCCATATCGTCTTAGACTAATTTCTGCTTCTCTTGTTAAACTTGTTAATATAATTTTGGCCTTTAAAAAATTGATTCACATCTAGTAATGTGATAAATGAGAGGGAAAAGACCGAATGAAGGTATTCATTGCACTAATTGTTGCTATGCTATTCATTCATTTTGTTGACTTCACATTTTGAAGTCAACAAAATGTGAGAAAGTGTCAGAGCCTGTTAAGACTTTGTTAGCAAGACCGGATTTTCTACATTACCTCACGAATGCAGTGAAGGGAGTGCTAGACTTCCTGAAAACTGGATCAGTTTAATTTAGAAAAATCCTGTAGGACAACTGGGCTACGGGTCATTTAATCAACTATTTGACTACACCATTCATTCATTAAAAGTGCTCATCTGTCAGATTAGAAGGGATCCACTTGATAACGGCTGTGTGTCCTCTGTTATATGAAGTAGCTCAGTGATATGTGAAAGAGCGTTCAAGTCAGTAAAGTACAGTATAGACTTTGTGGGAGGCTTTTTTGTTGTTTGTTCTCTTACGTCTACCCCGCCTGCAAATAAACTTTGATAACAGTAAAACTGTCTTGTATTTTTCTCCCACTCTCCAGATCCCCCTCTGTCTATAACCCACCTCAGAAAAAGCATGCAAACACCGTAAGTATTCCTCCCAGAACACCAATGCACTCCGACAAACACCCAAACGTTAATGAGGATTTCTGTTGCATTTGTTGAGGTTTTTTTGTTAGGTACTGTCAACAGCCAGGTTTACTCTGAAGGCATTGATTCCTATTAGTCAGCACTCTCATGAGTGCAAGAGTTAAGTTACTGAAAAGACAACTGCTTTCTAACAACTTTTTCTTTAACAGGATTAGATCATTACTTTAAACACTAAACATTTGTGTAAAGGTTATTTTTGACCTATTTTAGACCAGCCACTATTATTTGATCAAGATAATCAAGTCTATCCCATGTGGCAATAAATACAGAGATGAACACTCAAGTGGTTTTTGGATAAATGTTTCCCTCACGATGCCCGGAGAGGTCAATCTGCAGCGCTTTTATCCGCATCAGTAATGTAGACTGAACACTGTGACCAACAGCTGACTTGATGAGGCTCCCATCAAGCAGCAGAGTTAATAGATAGATGGATTCTATAAACAGTATAATTGATATCTAATTGTTTAGTAGTTTACGATAACTGAAACAGCTAATAGAAATATCCTAAATATAGGATTTATTTAGTTAAAAACTGCAATGTTTTCATTCAGAGTTAGAATACACCTCAATAAAAAACATCCATCAAGTGACTCTTTAAAGGTGGAATATGTAACCTTTATAAAAAATGTTTTTTGCATACTTGTTAAAACTGTTACTGTGTTGTGACAGTATAGTATTAGACAGATATTCTTTGGAAAAAAATCAGTTTCTTCCACTTCCTCCTAATGCTACTATTATAATCTGCAGAAATGTACTCCTCTCAGTCAAAAACAACCAATCAGAGCCAGAAGGAAGGTCTTAGAGCTGTCAATCAACCTCATGCACATGCTGCTCTATGTGCTGATGGCAGACGAACAACTTACCGTTTGAGGAAAACCTTTTATCTGCCATCATCAGTGGCTTGAGCATTCATGGAAAACTCTGGTACCAGGAAGAAGATGCAGTGCAGCAGAGAGCAAGGGGGAGAGTTTGCATACACGAGCTTGATTGAGAGCGCTAAGACCCTCCTCCTGGCTCTGATTGGTTGTATCTCACTGAGCTACATACATCTGCAGTTACCACTGGGAGCACTGAGAAAAGGCAGAGAACCTCGATCTTTTTTCACAGAATATCTGTCTCATACTGCACTGTCTCAACAAAGTGACTATTTTAACAAATATGTAAAAACCCATTTTTTTAAATGCAGCTCTAAGATCTTTAGTGTAATCTGTTTCTGGCTACCAGAGACAGATTCAGTGGAAGCAGCTATTCTTTTTTCTTTCTTTTTTTTTTATATGTATATATACGTATATATATGTATATATATATATGTATATGTATGTATAATTTTTTTTCTGATTGCATTTTTTTCCCCCTTTTTTGATCCCTTAAATCTCACAGTATTGTATTATGATTGGATGGACGTAAGCTGGATTTTACTGTATTTAGATCGGACTGGGAGGACCAAATAGTATTAGGATGAATTTGACTGGGTTCAATGAATAAAGTTCAGATTAAATACATAAAACTAAACAGAACCTGTTTACTGACGGGAAGGTAGGTGATGTTCTGACATCACGTTCTACCTGTCAGGTAACAAACATCATATCTGTACATAATTGTCAATGTGCCACTAACATGAACAAAGAGCAGTGTGCTTAAAAGTCACTACAAGTTGTGCAACATTCAAAATAATCCAACACAGGACAATAAAACAACTCTGGACTGCCGTTGTCTTTACTGTGCGGCTTTGTGTCCACGTTAGGCCCTGGACACAAACTCTTCAGCAGGCTGTGTCCATAAGGATTTATTTACCGAGCCTCACAGTGCAAACATTTTCCAAACCAACCTGGAACCTGGGCTGTTAAAATGTGCATATACAGTAAATGACGCAGCATAACAGTTAAGACATTTTTCCCCCAAATAAATGTGTTTTCATTAAAGCTACTTGTGACGTTTTGACATTAAGGAGTGTACCGGGGTGTGCACGGGTGTGTGTGTGAACTCTTTTAGGTAAAGTGTAAAGTGTTACTGAAAGGTAAATTGTTTCCATTAAACCACTCTGCTGTTTCTTCAAGCATCTGCTGGTTAAAGAGCTTTCAGTTATTTTGCTTACACTTCAAATCAACATAAAACATGTTTTATGTTGTTCTCTTTGTTCTCAATAAATGTTCTGTAGTTTTGAATTCTTATGTTGGAAAAGCCTTTAAAAGAGGATTTTTGTCATTGTTCCATAACAGTCAGTGTGGTTGTAGCCCTTTAAATTCGTCTTCTGCAATCACAGTTTTATTATGCTTTTTACACGCGCTGCACTTTAATCAGGTTTTCTCTTTTCCACCTTAATTAAAACTTTTTCTTCTTCCCTTTCTTCTTTATTCATGCCTCTCATCACCAAGCCACCTTTTAGTGCCCATATCTTCTGTTATTTTTACTGCCTAATCTCCCCACTTTTACAGGAGTCCACTTAGTTTCTTTCCCAGCTTTGAGTCCTACTGGGACGGGTTGACTGCACAGTACAAGCCACAATCTTCCAGTCCTCAGTGAGTGTGCCCAACTGTTGTCCCCCTGACCTTGCACACTATATAATCCCATTTGCACTTCGATCCTCAAAGCCCTGTCTGCATGCTTCCGGCTAAATGTCCCAACCAGGCAACAACAATACTGGTCATGGTCTTAAGTTCTGAGATGGTTTCAGACAGTATTTTGGACTTCTTCCTTTTACATGGCAGTGAGACAATAGCCATCATTGTGCAGTTAATTCTCATTTTCAATTTCTGGCTGTTTCTTGATTGTTGAGAGCTGCTGAAGTTTCTCTCAGCATACTGCAATGCTAAGTCAAAAGTTTAGTGATGTGTGGTAAACATGCTGGAGGTCCAATCTACATGACCGTGGTGAATTCAATCTGTTCATGGTTCTTTAACAGCAAAGACTGCACTGATGAGAAAAGACACCGGAGGTAATATTCTGTATTTAATAAAGGTGATTTGTGCCCAGAATCACTGAGTAGAAGGCAAATAATGAGATTAGAAGGAGGCTCAGGTTTGTGTGTATCCAGCTGTGTTCAGCTCATAAAGTAGTTACAACATGAGGTCAAGCAACTGAAATTCTCAACTATTTCCAACTGCAAGGTCTTTATTATGTTTTGTGGTCTACTTTAAGAAGCTGAATCATGGTAAAATAAATGAGAGAGTGTCAGCATGAACAACATTAAAACTCAAAAAAGAAACATTAAGAGCATGGCTAAAGTAGTGTTGGGTTAAATATAATTGTGGCTCGTGTTTTCTTTATTGTCATCCCCTTTATTATGTCAACACATCTTTAGTTTGTTTAAAACTTAGTGGAAATGTGATCAGGACAATGTGAGGCAGATGTAGTTGTGGTTTAAATTATGAAAAACAGTAGTGAACCTGGGAATATTATGGGACTTTTTTTTTTACCTCGTCTACATGAACACATAAATATTTTTTTACATTTTTCAACAATGTATATTTTCTTTTTTACCTAGAGAAACTCTCAGCATATGAACCAAAGATGCAAATGCAGCAGGAAATGTCCATTTGTCTTATATTCTTGCATAAACTTAATGGAAAGGAAGTTTTAATTGAATAGACAAAAAAATACAATGTTGTCTGCTATCTAAGCACTGTGAAATTTTGGTCGAAAGGTGAAAACTATAGTCAATAGCATAAATGCTGACTTCTAATTGAAATCATAAATAAAAGTGGTTTGGGTTGATATAGCTCTAGCCTTCAGTGTTCTTGTTTTGGGACTCTGTAAGCTAAAAGTCATTTTTTCTGCATATTTTCAGTTTTAAATAAAAACAAAGGCTGGCAAAGCTTGTATAGATGTAATAGAGATGTATATGGAATAACACTATTACACTGAGCAAATTATTGTGTTTTCTGTTCAATAGACACAGCAAAAGATTTGTAATGTTATGTCCCTCCAACTCTTCACAAATGGGAAGACGTTAAAGTTAAAATTTTCAAAAAAATACTAGCAATAATCTAATGCATAAAAAATATATATTTATATACAGTATATGTGTGTTATGTTTATTCTTTTCTATTGTTTATTGCAGTGCTTTAAGCTCAGTTTGGAAAAGTCCCTTAAGTCCTTTTTTGAAACACTTTTTGTTGAAAACCCTCACCACATTTTTTTATCCATTCCAAATACTGATAGATGTGGTTGCGTTTTTCTTTTCATTTTCAAAGCAGTCAAGTTCTTTCAGTGGTTTTTGTAAACTCTTATATTAGTGATGTTTCTACTGCAAACAGCAAATTATGATTTTGATGTCCTTAATTTTCTGATAAACACCTTGAAATATACAAACAAGAGTTTAGATTTGTGTTGCACACTGATTGTGAAGTATAGTTAAAATATTGTCAATATTGTGATGTATGCAGACTATAAATCCTTATTTTGTCCTTTGTAGTGGAGTCATTGTTTGCATGTTCAGCACCACAAGAAGATAAAATGATCAGAAAATTCAAGTTTCCTTCTTACTTATGTTATACAGAAAACTGTCCTCACAAAAATAATAATAAGAAAAAGTTCAGCCACTATTTTTCAGAAAGAAGCTTTTGGGATAGGAGGTTATGTATTCATCTGTCAGAGTTTGTAATTAGGTGCTCTAGTTTCCCAAAGATGAGTCACATGTGCATGACATGCAACTGGGTACAATATTGGTAATGATAGCCACAGTAACTTGTTGCTGGATCCACTAGGTTTCAAAACAAAACCATAAATATTTTCAATTTATGATATTTTGTGTAGTTTTGTGATATACAGTACAGACCAAAAGTTTGGACACACCTTTCTAATTCAATGGGTTTTCTTTATTTTCATGACTATTTATAAGGCAAGAAATCCCACTTATTAACCTGACAGGGCAACACCTATGAAGTGAAAACCATTTCAGGTGACGACCTCTTGAAGCTCATCAAGAAAATGCAGAGTGTGTGCAAAGCAGTAATCACAGCAAAAGGTTGCTACTTTGAAGAAACTAGAATGTAAGGGGTGTTTTCAGTTGTTTTACACTTTTTTGTTTAGTGCATATTTCCACATGTGTTATTCATAGTTTTGATGCCTTCAGTGTGAATCTACAATGTCAATAGTCATGAAAATAAAGGAAACTCATTGAATTAAAAGGTGTGTCCAAACATTTGGTCTGTACTGTATATTTGGTTCTGGGTGTTTTTCTATGCTTTTCTGTCTATGTTTAGCAAATTGTTTTTCTACCTAACACTAACATTTAGTGTCAGTTAGACACTAAATTTTGGTGCGATACTTACTATTTTACATATCGCACCAGCTGACCAAATCATTTTTGGAATTATGAGGGTGGAGTTGTAAGGCATCATATGAAATATGAAGATACTGTTAAATAAAGAGAGATTTTCTCACTTATATCTTTGAATTAATTTAAATTTGCCAGTCTTATTATTGTAAAAACCGTCTATTGTTTCAAAACTGTTGGAAAATGTAGGGTCATGCAGTACTTGGTGACTCAATCAAATCCAGTTTGTTGTTGTCCACCACTTGTTCTTAACTACTTGTAATGAAGTTCAGCATGATGTTCTTAAATGTGTTGTAATTGTGTAATATCCCTTCCTTCAGTGCACCACCCTACCTGAAAGAGAAGCTGTTAAATGACACCAAATCCCTGCTAGAATAATTTTAGAATTAACTAAAATGCAGCAAGCATATTTTGCTGGACATCCATGTTTGTTACTGACCTGTGCTATTGCTGTTTTAAGTTCCAACCCATTATTCAGAAATAAAATTTCTGTCTTCCTAAAAGTTTAATGATGTCATAAGCTTTTTTTTAAATACAGGTGAAAACGTCTTCATCACCATCTGAGTCGGAAAATTCTGACCCAATACATGTTCTTATATTTACTTCTGTATTTTTGACACAGGTCATCTTCAGGAAAGGTGAGTCCGGAGAGCATACGTTCAAAGGCATCTGCATCAGAATCGTCCAAAGAGAGTCATGACCAGCGTGGAAGGAAACCTCCTCCCAGTCCAGGAAGGAAAGAAGAGTTATCCTTATACAAGAAGACCAAAAGAGCAATAACAAGCAAGAGGTACATGTCCAAGCATGAAGCTGAACCAACAACACCTATTGAACTTATCAGTCGAGGCCCAGATGGACGATTTGTCATCGATCCCACTGATGCAGTGTCAGTCAAGCCCCGCCGTATTGAGGGCTTCCCTTTTGTGGAAGAATCAGACCTTTACCCAGAATTTCGGCAATCAGATGAAGAGAATGACGATCCCAGGCCTCTTCCACCAGTTATGGCACCGCTTCGGCCTCACCAGATTTCCCCAATCTCCAGTCAGGAATCTTACCTCCAGCCTCCAGCCTACAGTCCTCGTTTTCACAGGCCTTTTGAAGGTATGACCATCATGGAGAGCAGTCAGCTCCATGCCACGGGACAGATCCGAGGCTCTCTCCACCATAGAGCTTTCTATGGCTATCTAGGACCAGATCACGATCCCCCACCTCCTTTCTACATGCCTGATACCAGCCCTCTGAGGTCGGTCATGTCCTCTCCTCCATACTTTGCAGAGGGTCCTTTTGCACACCACATGATTCCTGAAGAAATCGGAGAGAGTGAATTTCCACAATACGCTGTGTCCGGCTTCCCACTCCCTCTGACACTGACCTCTTCCTCTCATTCACCAGAGATTTGGCAGGGACTAGATTTTACCTTTTCAAGTCTGGAGCGGCCTCAATTTATTTTCCCCCCACACCACCTTTTGCATACTCGCCATGATCCTCCCTACGCCTCTCCACCTCATGTTCTTCCCCTTAGCGCTTTCCAGCACTCTTCTCTTCCAATGCCTACCTACCCAACAGTCCTGCCACTTGAGGCCCCAAGTGGCAGGATGTCAAAGAGTCATAAAAGCAAGTCTCCCAGCAAGGCCAGGCCTCATGGCTCCCCAGCCAGGCATTTAGCTATGCAAGAGGGACATTTAGGGCAGCTAAGACCTTCAGGCCATAGTATGGGTGTGCCAGTTTTGTCTTATACTGATCCAATGGCTCATATCGTCCCCAGCAAATTCAGTAATCTGGATACACGATGGTTTGAAACCACCCCTGGTTTTAGTCCCAGACAGACTCGTAGGATGGATTCTGGCTTGCATCAGGTGGTTCTTCAACCCTCTCGACTTTCACCCCTTACCCAAAGCCCCCTTAGCTCTCAAGAGGGCTCCCCAGAGATTGTAGTGCGCCCACGCCCACGTCCGAGCATTGTGCAACCTCCCGTACCCCCAGGGATGTCTGAGATTACCCTGCTTCCACCATCCACAGCCAGCTTTTCAAGGAGATCATCCCCATCCTCATCACCTGCTCAAGGTCAGGGTAGCAGGAGAACAAGCCCCAGCTACCGTTCCCACATGGCTTTTGCCACTGCTGCAACCAGTTACCCAGCTTCCCAGTCCCCATCGCCCCCCATGGAAAGCAGCAGCATATTTGGGCAAATGCCAGCTCATAGGAGGACTGAGGAGGAGATCCTTCCATCTGAGCCCTCTCCACCCCAGTTGTCAGCTTCAGGGTAGGTCTGTTAGGCATGCAGAGAGGGATGCCATTTGTGTCATCTGCCTTAACCCATAATGCTTTGATGTGGGAAGTTGCTCTGACATTTTGGCTACTGAAGTTCTATATCTACCTATTGGACCATTGGTTTAATAGTTGGGGGGTTTTTTGTATATAAAATTTGAAAATGAAAGCAACCTATTTGTTATAACAATAGATTTGCATTCTGGGATGTTAGTTTGTAGTTTGAGTTCTGCTGATGCAGCTCTTCATCTCAGACATCAAGTTGGAGGTATTCACCCACTAAATCTGTGAGGCACTGTCTCCAAGTTGACCAGCTAGAAAATGCAAAAAAAAAACAAAAAAATTCTGTTCTACGTAAAAAGTCTTGAAACTAATGTGGGTAAATAATTAGTTGGATTGGAATGCATTGTATTCATAGATTTCATTTAACACATTTAAGAGCTACAGTGCTTACAGTCAGCCATCATTTAAGATCTTAGTTTTTTTCATCTATATCATGCATTACCCTGCTTTCACTTAACAGGCGGAACCCCATATTATTCATCTAATTAATGTCCTAGAAGAAACACCATCATTATGCTTAGTTCAAAGCCTTTCAAAGTGCCTTTATTAAGCAGAAGGATGCTTTAAGAAGAGTTCATCTTGGCAGGCCCTGCGGCCCATCCTCAGCCTTTGATTGCATGATCAAATCTACCTTACCTTCCAACCTCTCAGATTTTTCCTACCCACCTTCCTTTCCCCTTTCTATCACTCTTTTTCCCCAAACTTTTAAGTGTTACCAGGTCACCCCCAGGTCTGACTACCAAGGAGAGGTTTTTGGGCAAAGTGTGTCACAGGGCCTGTCCGCTTCTCATGTACTGCAATGTCTCCATCATTATGAATTAGGGGCAGGGTGGTGGTTCTTAATGACTCCTGGAGTCTTACCTGCTTTGTTTTTGATTGATCTCAGCTATCTGGGCAGCGTTGTTGTGACCAGGTCCTCTACACCGCAATAGGTAAGGGTTGGATCCATGTCTGAAAGGGGGGGGTTAGCAGGTGGGACTTTTTGATCACCTCGTCCTTTAAAGGGGAATACAAGGCTTTGAGTCTTTGTTTGATTTGTTCCTTCCGTCACTCAGTACATGTAGTTTTTTTTCTGTTGTTTACTTTCTTCTTTTTGTCAAAGTGGCTATGCATTTTACGTTCTGCAGTCTTAAGTACATTATGCATTCTGACTGATATGCATAAGCCATCCGTTGTCTGAGAGATCAGGACAAAGAGGTCTCAGCAACAGGACTCACTTGCTTGACATGCTTGAGTTGATTTTTAATTGACACAATCTGTCCAATAAAAACTTTATCAAAGAAAAATGCACCCTAGGTAAAAACATCATCACAGGATGCTCATTCATACGTGTACCAGGTTCACTTTTTATGGAGTTTGAATCCAGATAAAGACTAAGCTTTGTTATCATAAACATTCTTGGTAATATAATCATAGAGCAAGTGAATGGCTGGTATGTTCAGGATGTCCAACCTTATTCTTAAATGTGAATTTACTTCACACCTTTTGAGAAACGGTGTCTTGCAAAACTATACATAACCTTTAGCTTGAAGGAAGGAAAATTATATATAGTGTTGATTTTTTAAAAACCTACCCTTAATTATAGAATGCATGTGTATTCAGCCCCCCGTTAGTCAATCCTTTGTTGAATCATATTTTTGCTCCAAGGCTTTGGAGTAAAGGCTTTATCAGCTTAGATCTTTGTCTGCCCTTCTTCATTAAGTAGCTCATGCTCATGCAGATTGAATAATAATTGTCCGTGAACTTTAAAATTCAAGTCTTGCCTGGGATTATCAAATAGATTAAGGTCTGAGCTTTGACCTAAAACACAAGCTTTGATCTAAACTATCCCACTGTAGCTCGGGATCTATGTTTAGAGTTGTCCTACTATAATCAGTTTTCTTTCATGATTGTCTCGTAGTCGGCTACATCTATCTTTCCACCATCTCTGACTTCTTTCTTGCTGTTGAAGAAAAAACATTCCCATATAATGCTGCCACTACCGTGTTTTACTGAGGAAAGGGTGTGTTCTGGGTGATGTGCATTGTACACACATATTTGCACATAGTCCAGAAAGTTCAGCGTTGGGTACAGCTGACCACAGCGCCTTCTTCCATGTGTTTACTGTCTCTCACATGGCTTATAGCAAATGTCAAACAAGAATTATTGTGGTTATCTTTCTACACAGACTTTCTTCTTGCTACTTCTACATAAAGGCCAGATGTGTGGAGTATCTTGTTAACAGAATCTCCTAAACAACTTGTGGATTCCCTTAACTCCTTCGGGGTTACCAAGGGCTTCTTGGCTGCTTTTCTGATTGATGATGTCCTTGCCTGGCCTGTCAGTTGAAATGGACAGCCAAGTCTTTGTATGTTTCAAGTTATGACATACTTTTTCCATTTTTAATATTCTTTTAGAACTCTGGTTTGAGCCTCTCCACATCTTCTTCTCTGACCTGCCTGCTGCTCCTTGGTCTTCATGATGCCGTTTGTTGACTAATGTTTTCGTAAACATATGAAGCCTGCATAGAACACCCAAATTTATACTGAGAATAATGATGTGACTTTTGAAGATAATTGGTTGCTCTGGATTTTATTGAACACTATTAGAATGAGGAGGATAATTAATACACTTATCACACTTTTAAAATTATTGCTTGTATTTTATGATTTTCTTTCCTCTTACTATCTTTTACTTTAATTGCTACTGTATGTACATGCCTAATAAAATACATTCAAGTTTATGGTGGTAGTGTATGGAAGAGTTCAAGAGGTATGAATATTTTTGCAAGGCACTGCAGTTGTATGTTGTGGTTTATAGATATAGGTGGGGGGGTTAAGGCTTCACATTTATATGTAATTATAAAAAATAACATTGAGCCAATAGTTAAAATGTTACAGATACAGTATTTCCTTAGTGGTAATGTCTATGAATAGCCTCCTGTTTCCACAGCAACAACTCAGTTCCACCAAGTAAAAAGTCAACAAGCTACACCCTTGTTTTTTGTGTGCAGTGACTAGCTGCCTAGAAACCTGGGTTGTGAATTTGAGCGCTGACTTCAGACCTGACCTATGTGGCAAGGAAATAGGCTAATATGTTTTCCTAAACTTTCCCGTCAAAACACATTGCACTCATAACCGCTGTGGTCTTGACATTGCTTTGCTACAAACTGCATGGTCAGCACCCAGCAAAAAAATAAATAAAACAAACCCCCCACCCCCACAAGAACTGCATGTCAAGAACTATACGGGAGTTGAATGTGTACCTCATTTTGTCTTGTTTCCTTTAACCCATTAGTCTACCATTTACTTCACTGAACATTTTTTACCAGGATGGAATCAATCATTGTTTGACTGTGTCACGTTTATTTGCAGAAACTGAGTAAATTGTTACCCAAGCCTTGCAGGCAGAGTTTGCCTGCCTGTTTGAGCTACCCCCAAATAAAACTGACTGTTTGTTGTGACTTAAGATTCTTTCAGATAGTAGTTCAGCAACAAACACATGAACTTTTCATATTTATTGAGCGAGTGAAATAAAAAATAAGATGAAATAAAAACAAACATGCCACCACACACTGGTATTTGAAATCCTGTTGACTTTTGCTATCATAAAAGATGATTTGCCTTGAACCTTGCTTTGCTACAAAATGCATGCTGTTTTCAGACCATGTGGTTGGAGAATGAAAGGGGTACAGTCTATAACTTGTTAGATTTTCTTCTGGGAACTCCAAGACAGCGGTGTCAGATTTTAGCTTTTGCAGGATTTCTCTTTTGTCTTTGGTAAAGACCACGAACCAGTACTCCCACAAGTGCTAGACATGTTCGTTTTAGTTGTGTATTTACCCCGAACACCTTGCGCTAAAGTCCGTTTCGTGACTCTGAATTGGTCTCTGGGCCACTTGGCATTCACATATGCATTCGAACCGCACCAGAGTTCACTTCAACCAAACTGATATCTGGGTTTACAGGCGAACCAGAGTTCACTTTTTTGATCCGCCTCCGAGTTTGATCGCACATTTAGATTTCTAGG
The DNA here is from genome assembly GCF_002775205.1 of Xiphophorus maculatus. NCBI lineage: Eukaryota > Metazoa > Chordata > Actinopteri > Cyprinodontiformes > Poeciliidae > Xiphophorus > Xiphophorus maculatus. The sequence continues at coordinate 16,511,055 of NC_036453.1, read as the reverse complement.
CAAGTGAACTAAAGTTTGATTAAAGTGGAATAAACAGGGCTAGTGTGAATGCTGAACCTTGTCATATCACCGCATCACATTTAGCTATTTTTAAAATCTCGGGTTTTCTTGCACAATGATAATAAAATAATTTTGATTCTTCTAATTCAGATTTGTTCTGCAGACCCATATCACCCTTATACAGTACATAGTGGTTGCAGTTTCTGACTTCTTCTCAAGATGGATAAGAGGGAGAATTAATGTTGGTGAGTTAACTTTAGCCCTTCGTTCTGTGCCAGTACCTCATTTTTAGTGCTAAGCAATGAGGAAACGAAAGGATGATTTGGAAGGGGCTTTAGATTAAGGTTCCTATAAAGACATAGTGGAACAGGAGGTGGAATTGCCTGCCATGTAGACTTGAGCACATTAAAATGAACCTTCAAACTCATTCAAGGTCCTACATTCATCAAGGTTTTAAGGTGTTATTGAGCACTAGCCTCATCATTGTGAAGGCCAAACAACCTATACTAGTTTATCACATTCTTTATTCCAAAGATATTAAACGTAATCGTTAGCATCCAATAGATGATGGCACAGAATAGTTTCTGCACAAACTAAGGGGAAATTGCTGAATCAGCCTATTCACTGTCAATTGATTTCTTTTAAGTAGTACTAAATTGTTGACTCATCAGTTTTTGAGAAGGGCAACAAGTGAGCAATTAAAGACATACAGGTCATCAATATGGGTCATCAGTTTTCAGGTTTGAACCATTTTCATGACTCAGTGGAAAAGAAAATGGGTGTAGTACATATAAAAATTGTAGTAATAACAATAATAATGATTTATTTGCACAATACATCTAATTGGATTGCATTTTTCCTGCAGTCACACTAATTAGGTGGCATCAGAAAAGTCATCGTAAAACCCAATATGCTGTTCCATCCACCTGGTAATATAAGAACTCTGAGCTCACCTCTGTTGGACAGCACCAACATAACAGATCCCCCTACTGCCAAAAGACAAAAGGGACAGTATGATGTAAACTCAACTTTTTTAGCTTTACATCATCATATGATGTCATTCTCTCATCAAAAACATACATGGAGATTTGCCTTGATTCTTTCACGCACGTTTGAGAAATCCTTTAATCTCCTGTGGCAACCATTCAGCTGTGCAAAACGCCTGGTTGGACCGAACTCCACCATCGAGGCACAGCTCCTCCTCAGAGTCACAGTTTCCAAACTTCTGAGCTTCCCACTCACAGTGCAGCCCTCCTCTGTGATTCTCCCACTCAGCTCCTTCAGACTAGCCAGCAGCAATTAGGAAACACCTGGTGGAACTGTGCATGTGTTGAGCTCATTATGCGAGCTACTTCTCAGTGAAATGCTGGTAGAAATGCTCTTAAAGGGTAAATGGAGGAATGATGTTGTGATGACTTCTGAGGGCGGAGTTTCAGAATAAACAGAAGTTTTTAAAGAGACAGAGGCCCAATTTCAAGGTGCTAAATTGTGACGCCACATTTCTCTTAAGTCATATTTGTTGTATATGTATATATAGAGCATTTTTTATAACAACTGAAGGTAACATAGTTACTTGATTTTAAACAGAACTATATGCCTGGAAAATACATAATATTGCCCCTTTGATGTATAAAGCCTTTGTAATCATTTAATAAACTGTATTTTAAGGAGTATGTCTTCCGATATCATTAGCTGGTGAAACGACTCGTGTAACACTCTCTTACCTGCTTACAATTTCTGATCACAGATCACATGTGCAGGCAGGTGTTGAAAATAGGACTTCCATGTTAAGCTGCTGGAATTCAGACATCTGGTTCCAGACATGATGATACAGTGGCGTTTGTAGTTTCTCTGCACTGTAGACCTCCGCAAAATGTACAATGTTTGACAAAGAGAGTCGAGCATTGTTGTAAAACCCTGGAGAACTTTCTCATTTTTAACATTACAATTTTAATTTAATTTAATTTCCCTTTGGGATTAATACAATATTTTAAATGTAAACTGAACTTATGAGATACATATTCATGTTTACTGTTAAAACACTACATAAACATAGATGACCTAGGCATAGATTGTTGCATCTGTGTCACCTTTGGCTATGAGTCTCTTCAGCTGAATGTGTATTTTCTTTCTTTTCTTTTTTTTTTAACATTTTTCAACAGCAAAGCAGAAAGGGCGTTGCTTGTTTTTGGCAGTGATGAAGCACATTTCTAAATCTCAACTACTATGCTTAGGAAGTTTTTTTATATATATTATGTAGAAAATGCAGTAGATTCTTCCCAGGTCCCGAAAAGCTGTGAAGCAACAGAAGTCTAGATCAGCCTGCAGCCCCACTATAAACCGAGACATATTGCTGGTGGACACAGGGATGTAATACTCTGCGTAAAGCAACCGTGCATTAATTTTAATAGCTGTAAGTTTGGACTGCAGAACAGATTTCTCTGTGTCCTGACATAGATACTCACCTACTTGATTTTATTCTAAGGAACAAATACTTTGCAGAAGTCAGGCACTCAAGGGGTCAACGACACCCTAAAAATAGACTGAAGTGCCCAATGAAGTGCTTTTGAATGTATTCCCCTTTAAAGTCATGTTCCATGTGCAAACTGCCATGCATGCCATTGCTAAATATTGCTTCTCCGTTTCAAAAACAAAACAATTATATGGGAAAGAAAAAAAAAATCTTGTTACATTTGTTGTCCTGGTGCTTCGCTTTTCTTTGGCTTATTTTTCATTATGTGACTGTTCCTGAGTAGTCATTTTCCCCTCCCGCCATCTCTCCCCCTGTCAGCATGGTGAAGCCCATTGTAGACAGTATCCATGTCTATGAACACATATTGATGATGCTTTGTCGCTCAGCTGTGATTCTCCCCCTCTACTAACAGCATTTGGTTTCTCTCTGCAGCCACGGTGGGAAGATGGCCTCTTTGCAATGCTAATTGTTTTCTGTGTGTTTGTGGCAGAAATCTGTGGGCTGCCAAACTCTATGTACCTCCATAAACAGGAGGGAGTTGGTGACAAGCTGCCAAATATACTCTAATAAAGTCTATGCAACTGTTGTTTTCAGAAAGCCTTTACGTCATTTGTACAGTAAATATCCAACTAAAAAAGTGTTTTTGTATTTAAAATGCCTCATTATTGAAAACCTTGTTGAACAAGTTTGCTCTGAAACCAACAGTTCGAGACCTATTTAAATGTCGTATGATGTATCCTCTATGAAAAGTGACTCAGTGATCTAATCTGTACTGTAGGTGTTAAACTGGGGGGGGTCTAATATTCAAGATGTAGGTTTTATCAGTATATATGTAAAATATGGATTACATCGTTCACTGAAAATATTTTTTCAAGATGCATCGAATTCATGTAAATTCAAGTTTTAACCAGACGTTTTATAATTAAGCTAAATGTATTTGTTTTATTCCAAATGACTTCGAACATTGTGATAGTGATAATAAAGCTCATATTCTGCTGGATGTCAGGGTAAAGTTTTTCAGGTTAATTAATGAGTTGTATCATTTTTAGTCCATGAAATAGTGCTGATTTTGGGGTACAGGGGCGGGGGGGGTTGTGCTCTTCTCGATGCACAAACACAGTGTGCTGACCACGATCGGCCCAGAGTTACCCGAGTTTTCCCTTTCTCTCTTCCTTTCATTTAGAAAACGTCGAGGTGCGTCGAGAGCCCATTTGGGGTTTGAGAGGAGTGATGCACTGAGATACCAGCGTGTTAGAAAGGCCAAGAAGATGACGATGAACAACAACAACTCAAAGACCAGAAAGAAAGCAGGTATGGACAGTTTTCCACACCCAATAGGGGTAACTAAGGACGAACAAGAGCCTGGGTTACAAATACAAGACAACCTAGTAGAACCAAAGTCTAGCAACTAGACACAAGGTAGACCAGGTAAGAAAAGAGAATGAAGAAAATAACCTAAAATCTAATCAGACTGGAATTTAACCAAAACATTTAGTTACCCTCATAGATTGTACCAGAGCAACAGATTCCAACTGTGATTTAGCAAAAACAACTAAATCCAGTTACATTTACCATTCTTGGTAGGAGCTCTGGCAGGATTGCGCTAATGCAGCAAGAAGCAAGGGAGAGGGACCTGTAAGGTGCGCTTGTTCAAATTTTCAGGCTAAGTCCACAGTTTTCTTTGAACTCCTGACTGCAGCTTGAACTGTATCTTCAACAATGTTCAGGATGTTCTTCCGTTTTGATATTCAGCTGCTGAAACCGTTGACATTGTCGTCACTGAACCGGAACAGGTATCGCAATTTTTGTCATAGCGCCTGTTTAGAGTCGCATGACTCTACAGACACAAATGGATTTACAAGTGAGGAGATATATCTTCTAAAATGTACAGAGTATCATAGTCAAAACAGATGTTTTAATTACAGGTGAAAATTCTGAAAGTCTTGGTTGAAATATCTTCATAATTATGACAAGGTGCAAATCTAAACGTTTGCATTAGGAGGAGAAGGTCTCAACGTCACTCCTTTTGCAATCATCATAAGTGCAGCTGTCAATTTTCTTCCACCAGGTGTCTCCACCTCTCAGACCCAGCAGGCCTACACCTCTCAGGTACTCCAGCCCGAAGAAGCGCTCTACCTCTGCAAGAAGAAGAAACGGCCCATTCTTCATGATCCGTATGCTCGCTTTTCTGCTCTGCTGTACCGCCGTCCACCAAGGGAGGACCAGAAGGCCATTTTAGCAAGCATGGACAACATGGACCTAGACCATGCCACCTTCCTCTGAAAGGCCCCGGGGATGAGATCACAACCAGGGACAGGCTCCCATTACCATTCCATCAATACACTGCAGTAGCTGCGTTCCAGCTAGACAAGACAGCAAAGTCAGTGGAATGTCTTTATTTCCATTATCTACAAAATGGAGACAACAGTACATGTCAGAGTGCAGATTTAGTGCAATCTGTAGGTTCACACTTGTTTTATTGAATTTGCATTTATCATTGGCTTGCTGTTGACAATAACCTAGAATACTCTAGGATATAAACTGAACAAAGACTTCTAAATTTAAACATTTTCTAGTTAAAAAAAAAAGAAAAATTATATTCTAGTACAAATCAGTTTGTCTCAGTTTACTTTAACTAAGAGTATATGGAAGAGAATCTAGAGTGATCTCCCAGATTGGAGTTGTAGCTGTAAGATAGTTCCTGTGGAAAAACATCTGGACAATTCGTTAAAAACTGTACTGCTATGGACACGCCGAGGCACAAACATGTTCTGCATCATTTTAAATCAGCTAGTACATCCTTCTGAAAGTAACTTTACTGATTTTGAGATTCCAATTGAACATTTACTCCAGTGCAAAAGTCAAAATTGTACAAACAAGTGGCGGGACTTTAGCTCTTAACACTGTTTTCCCCAAAGTTGTTCCAGAGTCCCCTTTATTCCTTTATCCATTGGAGAGTCTAAATGATTCATGCTAAGCTGAGCTGAGTCTGTTTCCCACTGACTCCAGTCTCCCTCCCTCTCTGTCCGTTTACAGGTCCTTCCAATGAATTCTCTGCCTCACATATAAGGATGTTCTTACTTCCTACCAACTTTACCTCAGAGCACACGAGACCACACAACCACAATCCAGCTCAGCTCTTTGACTTCTCCTGTCTAAATAAGAAACACTCTTTCTTCACTATTGCAATGCTGAAAATGTACCTTTCCTCTGTTTTTAAAGGGGCCATATATTTCCTGTTCAGCTAATCTACGTCAGAAAATGCCGAAGCTAACCAGAAGCTGACATTCTCAGCTTTTCTGCTCTGCTGTAAATAATCAGGACAAGAAATTACTTGTTTTAGGAATGTCAAAGAAACAGGAAAAAAATACAAAAAACCTTTAACTTATTTCCTCGCTCTAAACTACACTCTTTATTTGTTATAATCCAGTCCACTGGAATGCATTCAAAAGGCAAATCAGTTGTGGAGACATGGCATTTTCAACCATCACGATAGAAATCGTTACGTTTAGCAGGAAGTTGTATACATGCTCCGTTTACAAGAGCTTCTGCTTAAACAAGTGCAACTTTTGTCGGACAGCTGTTTGCACTGGAGCAAATTCTTATCAGTTCCATTATGTTTGATTTTTCCTTTTCTTGCGCCACTGAGGGCTCCAAATTCTGTTGAGAAACTCTTTGCCAAAAGTTTTATTTAAAATTTCAGTAGACAATGCAGGATAGGATTTTGTACCTTGGTATATCAGTGTAAACATAGAGAACACACTGTTTTCTCTGGCCTGAGAAATACCTTTTTGCCTGTTTTACTTACTAGTGTTTTTTTTAAATTGTGCTCCATTATTTATTTTTTTTAATTTTCTTCTTATGCGAGTCGATCTGTGTTCAGAGAAAAGCAGAACTCATTTAAGGTAAAACAAAGTGAGCCAACAGGTGTGTTTAGCTGCATTTTCCACTGGCATTAGCAGCGCTCCATTGCTTATCTCTATCTGCGTTTTGTTTAAGACTCCATGAGAATGAGGACACTCAAAAAGGACTTTCCATTTACAACAAGGTGCCATAACTGTATCAACTGCATCCTACTCTGCACATTCTGCTGCTACATGGCACTCTAAATCACAAACAGTGGACATGCGCAGCAACAATTAGCCCGACATTGTCTCTTTTTTTTCCAACGGTGCTCAGTTTCTTTGATTTGTGCAAGTACTTTAAAATGTCATGGGGATATTTGCTGTGAAAATGTCTCGTGTCGGATATGCATTTTGTTTGATTTTTTTGTGTGATCTTAAGCTGCTGGTCCTACAAAGCCTTCAGACGTTTGTCATATCTTTATCGTTTTCATTTATTTGATCTGGTTAAGGTATTTCCACAGTACATGCAGACGGGCGTGCTAACCATGGGTTAATCGGGAAAATCTAAAAAAAAAAAATGTACAGTGAAAAAATAATACAAAAGTTCATTTAAATTTTCATCAAACTAACAATGTAACTGTTAGTGCGAAGCCTCTGCAAAGCAGATGATCAAACAAGATACACACGTGCAGGTCAAGTCTAAATAAATTAGAATGTCCTGGTTTCACAAAGAGTGATATATTTCTATTAGTTGAAATAATTATGGCTTAAAGCAAATGAAAACCTAAATATATTGAATTTAACAAAAATGACAAAATGGTGTTGTTCTAATCCAGACTCTGGACCAGGGAGAATCTTCAGGAGCTGCTACACAGTTCTGTAAATCCCGGCAGAGGAAAATAAGCTGTGATTGTTAAAAACCGACAGCGTGGAGCTGATTATCTCCAGGAAGTGCAGCTGATGATCACAGAGCAGTGGCATACAACAGCTGTCACAAACTGGTTTTGTTGGGGACACTAAACACTGGAAAGTCAGATCAGTACGTCCCTTCCAAAGATGGGTAGACCCCTGAAGTTCATTGGTGTATTGCTGAGAGCTGTAGAGAGCAGAAGGCTTCCTCAATGTCTGATGTTATGGAAGTCAGAGGCTGATGCACTGTATTGATGTAGAAATTCACACAGTAGGAGATCCATCCAGTTACCGACTACATGTAATGCACAGTATATGAACAAACATTTAAACGGGACCAAATTTCTGCATTAAAAATGTCCATTCTGTTAATATTATGTAACACAGCAATTCTGTTTTACTAAACTTTTGGTTTTCATTTGCTATAAGGCATAATGATAAAAATGAACAGACGTAAATGCTTACAGTGTCTTGATTAGGATTTAATGAATCGCTCTATTGCTCTTGTGTTTTGGGTTAAGATGGAAATGTGCCTCCACAGATGTTATCTAGTGTGGAAATCACTTAGAATTGTTTTAACAAATGTAAATCCTCAATCTTGCTACAACATTACTATTATTGTCAACAGAGATCAAGCAGCAACGGCTAATCGTTGGCGATATCCTTTTGCATTCTGAGGTATTCTAAGGTCTAGCTCAAACACAACACTGTTTTCACATTCTGATGTGATAGTGATTGATCACAGGTGCTTCAGCAGTGGTGTCAAACAGGGGCTCTTCAATCAGCTATAGGTGCTACAAGAGAAGCTGACAGATCCTTCCAAAAAAAAACAAGGACAAACCCCCATGTCTGGAACTGTAGTTTTCTAGTTCTGGAGGGGAAGTAAGAGGATGTTGGAAGTCCTGATCGGATTGAAAATCCCATCGGGAAGGAGCTCTCCCTCCAAAAATGTCTGGAAGGAGAGTTAAAACCAGTAAAACTGATGCTGCCGCCATATTAAAAAATAATGTATTACTGTTAAAAGAAAAATAGGGTGTCTCAAAATCCCTTTTGTTTTGATTGAGTGTCACCATTGACTCCTTTTGGGAGAGCGGGGTTGTGAGTCCGGTGGTGGGATTTGCAGACACCTTTGAAAACCTGCAGCAGTCAAAGCGGATACCAGAGTGATGCATATGAATTTCCTAATTGAGGTGTAGTTATATTTTACAGTATGCCAGTTTAATTGTGGCATATTAGATAAAGTAAAACAGTCCTCAAAATAATGAAAACCAGACTAGTTAAAATCTATACAAATTTCACATAGCCTGCATTAGCAGCAAACATATATGTATACACTGTTTGTACGTGTTTGATATTTACACAGCGAAGTTCTTTTAAATTCCTGTCTGAAGGGCAAGTCGCATCAGAACTTGTTTTTGGAGTAGTAGTTTTGAGGTTTTGTTTGTCCTGGATGGCAGGATTATGGATCCAATTATTTATCTCTTAATACCAAGTTAGATTTTAACTGAATAACGAAAGCTGGACATAAAGTGGCAGCTACAGTAACTCATTATCGATTCATCAAATTAAATAGCAAGGAGGGATGTTTTTCATTCTTCTTCCTATTAGAATGAAAACAAAGGAGATGAATCTGTCTCCGAGTGATTCTCTGTTGTTTTTGCATAATCACGAGAATCATATAAATGTGTAGAATTGCATCCGCATTGGATGTCACGTGACGTTGTCAGTTGGTTGACTTTAAAGCTGTAGTCTTCCTGATGGAACAACACAGCTTAGTAGTGAAAGAAAATGACAAACTGAAATAATCCAACCGCTTTTCTGTAGTCTCAGCTGTAATGCTGCTAAAGAAGAAGCCGGAAGGGAGACAGTAAATGACATGAAATCTGACGATCGACAGTGAAAACGTCTGCATTTTATCCAATAAAGGTTTTAATATGATGTGAGAACAGTTGGTAGATTTGAGCTGGAGTACTAATTACTACTTAAAAGAACCACACTTCAAGAAGCTATCCCTCTAGAAATCATGAAGACTAAATATTACTTTTGTATAAACTGAGAAAAATTAAGACATGAACACATGGGTATTATTAATTGATGCTATGATTGTTTTCGCCACATGCCAAGTGAAATCAAAGGTTTAGAGACCGGCCTGTTCTAAACAAAAAGCTCTGTGTTCCCAAACGTCTTGACAGCCGCTGCGATTTTTAAAAAAAAGATGAATTAATGCGTGTTGAACATCTGCAGACCTTACAGTAAGACCTAACCAGTTTGATCTGGCATATTGTCCTGAAGCGCAGCCGTCAAACATATTCAGACTGATCCCATCGGTCTTTGCAGGATGCAGACATTGGTGACCTTTGCCACTCATCGCTGTGGCAACAGAAATCTGAGTATTGATCAAAAACGTCCAAGCTCCATAGCATACCTAAATGCATTTTAGATTTATAATTCAGGCTAAAAAAAATTTATTTAATACTGTGTAAATATCTCAAAAGAGCTTACCATTATATATATATATATATATATATATATATATATATATATATATATATATATATATATATATAAATATATTTTGTAGAGGAAAACATGATGCACATCAGAACTGAGAGTGAGAACTGAGTAGTGTACGGTCTACTTCAGTGACACAGTGTAACATGGTGTGATATCAGTGTCTTTACTGTATGTGAGTGCTTAAAAATGAAATACTACAAATTAGCTTAGGAATTTAATATCAATTTATTATCCTAGAGAGAAGACGACACTTGCGTTGGAAGCTAGATTAAGAGGATGGTCCTTGTTTTCTAGAATGTAAAAGTCAATATCCTATTATTTTTGTACTCATACGTTGCTTTGTATCGTAGCAATGCAGAACTGTACACAGAGTAGAGAAATATGTTGTCCATCTAAACTCCTGAGTTGTTCAGAAGAGAAGAAATTGGTGCACCAAACTGTACTGTATATCTTTTTGTCTACAAAGAGATCCTCATGAAAAAAATAGACGGTACATTTGTTTTTATAGTGCGTGTGAATAGCAGATATATCTAATTATTTATGGGCAACATCTTACCATATTGATCATTGATTTTCCATAAAAAACTTAAGTTTGTTTTGCTTTTTTTTTTTTTTTAAATATAAATATATATATATTTCTTGGCATGAATTGTGATTTATTTTCCATTCTATTGGTGCTCTCCGCCTGCAGAAGCACTGAGATCCAAATGCATTTTGGGACAGCTCCACGTTTAACAAAGGTTTCCGATGTAATGTTTGTGATTGCAGTGAAAGATGCAGCGCTTCTCGACGCCGACTTGAATTGATCCAAGTCTGTCGGTTTAGTTCCAGCCCAGGAGCATGTGCAAGTTAGCCAACGTTTATATCTGCGCCTTTTGCTCGAAAGTGGAGGTGGAGCACCGCAGCAGCTGCTAGATGCTACACCACGCTCTCAGTTCAGTGCTGTAAATTGCCAAGAAAAAAAAAAAAAAGAGACAACCATCAACTTCATTATAACAACTGGTGCTATATATATATATCTATATATATATATATATATATATAAAAAAGCGAAAGTAAAAAAAAACATCTGTGGTGCTTTATTTATCTCTTTGTTTTTGTCCTTGCTTCAGACAAAATGTAGCTACACAATCCTGTACTGTACTGTAGATTGCTGTTTGGCCGATCGATCGACCCGCTGCGCTCACACGAGGCAGAGGTGTTAGGGTTTTTGACTTTTTTTTTTTTTTGGTGTTTTTTTTCCTCCACTGTCCTTTCAGGGAATTCCAGGATCCAATTAGACAAACTTCTTGGAGGGGCAGACTTTTAAAGCAACTAACTTTGATAGATCGTTGATTTGAATTGACTTTTTATTTTTGGTCAGCGCTTCTACATCAGCCACATGGATGGGTGCAAATAGTATCTACACATTGTCTTTGGTGCTCAGCGTAACGTTCACATTCGACTTTTGATATTTTAACCATTAAAAATCCCTGAAGAGGCTTTCAAACATGTCAAAGGAAGTGGGTTTTCGTGCCGGCGTCGTCACCCGGCTCGTTCTGGGTCGCGTTGGAAAGTTCTCGCGAAACCAAACTTCTCCGAAGCCCACAGATAGATGAACCGCAAGTGGTGAAAATGGTGTTTTGATACCGGAGAAAAACATCATTCTGTGATTCAAATCTTTGTTGTTACTGCCTTGTTACAAAAAAGACACAAAAAGATTAAATTTATCAGAAAATGATTGTTTTTTTTTTATTTTTATGATTATAAAATGCAATACAAGAGGAAGAAGAACAAACTAAACTCATATCTTCTAATTGTTCTGTCTTCCTAAGATGAGTTGACTTGTATTTAAAACATAACTAACATTATTTTTTCATTATAGGCATAGACAACTCTGTACCTCAAAATATCTCTATGAAAATTTGAACTCCTACATGTGTACCTTGTGCATTTATTTTATTTTAGTTTTTCCACCTTTACAAAGTCCATCCTCATGACGCTTTTTATATTGGTTTGCACAAATACTAATAGGAATGTATGGCTACTGTGATTCCTGCTCACCCTCCCACCCCTCCCTAAAAAGCGAAAGCAACTGAATTCAGCAGTTTTTTGTATTTGAAACGTCTTGGTATGCTTGTTGTAGTTGTATATTCAGAATGGTGTATATTACATCGGTTTTTATTTAATAAAATGTTTAAATTTTCTAACAAGACTGTTGGATTTATTTCACTAGCTCAGATCACTGGACCTTTTATGCGGTCAGGACACAATTCAGCTTACAGATTTTCTGACTGATTTCAGTCAGAATTTTCTTCCACAGCTGAACGACTGAGAATCACACACCTGCCGTGACAAGTTCACCTGCTAGGATTCACAGACTGTGAGATTAATAAACCAACAAAGGCCAATTTAGCACATCATACTGGTGAGGACAAGCTGGCTTTATGGGAGTGAATGAATAGGCCGACCAATAGGGGGCGGTAATATCACACTTAAGAGTTTGGAACATTCAGTTAAATTGAGTTTTGTACAAACTTTCAGTGTTGACTTTACTTTAAACATAGCACTCTTTATACTTTAACTTTTTCTGATTCCAACAGTTTTAATTTATAAATCACAAACCCAAAATGACTCAAGAGTATTTTATTATGATTAATGTTATTATTACGATTGTCCATATCAATGGAACAAATGAAAAAGTTCCTGAATAATTTTAGGATGAATAAAAAGTTGTGAAACAAAAGGGGGAAGCTGACTCAATAAAGAATCAGAATGATTGAAGTGAACGATTATCATCACGTCACCTGTCATCCAGCACCTATTTTAATTTTTGTTTTGTTAATAGTATATTAGTATTGTAAAATTGTAACAATATATAATGGTTTATGCCTCTTGAAGTATTCAAACAAGACATTCTTCCAAGCTAAATTTGATCGTAACACACACAAAAAAAATGGAAACTTTTTCTTTGATCATTTGTTCAGTTGGTTTAATGACTAGTTGGTTACAGAAAACCATCTTCCACCGTCACTGTCTTCTCTGAATTATTTTTAACTGGACCCTTGTCTGTCCCTGGAACAGTCTTGTACAACTAAACGACAGACATTTCTTTCCCAAGGGAGCCATCTTCTTTTTGCAGGATCAGCCTTGCTCAACAGGGCCATCTGCTGGACAAATCTCTACCTCAGTTCTTGTCCATTGAGCCTGCACATTAACACAATGCTTAGTTGCAAATCAGAGTACAGAATCGAGTATCTCAGTACTAAAACATGACTTATAACCAAGGGCGTAGGAACGAGTCTGTCATTGCCTATCGGAAACCTGACAGATCAGTAAATAGCTTGAACAGAAATGTCATAAACAATTGTGCCATCAACACGTCAGTAACGCCTTACTCTAATCTGGCCCCTTGTTTCAGTAACAAGTATTCTAACACGTTACTATTTACAACCCAATAATCAGATTAAAGTTATACATCCACGTAGCATAATGACTGTCATTCCAGGACTGAACACTCACTTTATCATTTGCCTCACAACTAGCAAGCTAAATACTCTGGTAGCACACACAGGCTACCAGATTCTGATATATTTTATTGGTCAAAATGCATTGATATTAATTGACTGGCAATTGAACAGGCTCTGCCTCTTTCTCAAACAGAAGTAAAGGTGGGGAGGAGGGAGGAAGCGCTGTGCTGAAGGCGCTTTGGTGCGCCTTCAAAATAAAAGCACGAGAGTGGAAGATTTCAAAATTCTTCGCAACTGCGGTGAAATTATTGGGTGGGACGAATGCGACTCTCTCCAATATTGGGGGGGACGGTTCCTACGCCTATGCTTATAACAACACAATGAAACCGTGTTTTGGCTTTGGCATATGTCTAGTGAAAGTAAACAGGGATTTATGTCCTGCTCCACTTATTCTACACTGACCTTGTTTGCCTGAGGCGTTTTTTTTTGACCCACCTTTAGAAGCTTTCTTAGAATGGCTGGATTTAAACTGCCATTAATTTACACACAGGTTTTATTATTAATTAAATTACTTGTGAAGGCAACAAGTGGCAGAGAATATCCAAAAGCCAACCGGAGAAAAACGTTCTAAGGGTAGAAAAGACATTTGAGATTATTTGAAGTAGTGATGAGAACTTTGTGTTGGTCTGTGAGATAAAGGCATCAAGGTTTGTTTTCAGAAACCTTAATGAGAACCTTCTTCAACAAAATGTGGGAGAGGCCAAACAGATTAGATAGAAAACTGGAACTGACTTCAGATCAGGCCATAAGTCAGGATTAAACTAACTGTATGTAAACTGGGAGCATTTGTCTTCTAAAGCGTTTTGAGACGACATTCCCAGCAAATTTGGGTAAAAACAAATTATTCGAACCGAATGTTTTTGCAGCGCTCCACAGATTAAAGTGCGGCCAAAATGTTGAAAGGAGTTTGATTGTTAGCTGGAACCACCTTTTGCCGTTTCATCCTCTTCAAAAGTTTGACCAGTTGAGCCCTGGCCTTAGCGGGGACAGCCTTCTGCCACTGGACCATAAACTCTGTGTGCTGAGCAAATTCCCACAGCATTTCCTGTCCATGATTCCTGTACAGCAATACAGTTCCCAGTTAGTTACCGAAGGTGGCTAAGATACTCATACTTATTACACAGTCAGCATTTCTTCCAGTCGTGAACAAACCTGACGCCAGGATTAGAATCCACACACATCTTGCTGACCGCAATAAGGAAACCTCCTGAAAACCTTCTTCCTGCTTTCAGGATGTAATCCTCTCCGGTGACGTTTTTCAGCTGGTGAATGTGCTGCGCCGCGCTTTCTCTCACTGCAGCACAGTGATGACTGAAGGAGGACAAAGCCAGAACGATATCTCCATGTGATGCTGATGTGAACTTCTTTAGACATCCTAGCTCCTCCTACCTCAGGCCTGTGCTGAGCAGAACATTCAGAACCTTAGCAGGACTGCAGCCCTTCACCAGTGCGTCCAGGGCCAGATTAGCTCTCTGGTGAACAAACTCGTTGTTGGTCTGTGCCAGCTTCAGCAGCAGAGCGTCACTGGTCCTTTCTGCCTCGGGGTCCATTGACTTTCCCAGCTGAGTGTGGAGCTCTGCTATGGTGTCAATAACAGTGCCGGCTAAAGAAGGACGCTGGTTTTTAACCTGCAAAGGAGAAAAAAAATAAAAAAGAAAGAGAACATCTTTGTAGTTAGAAAACTGAAACCAAGACCAGCGCTGTGAAAACATGTGGGTACCTCCTCTGTCAAGACTCGGCAGACTTCGTGCAGTTTGGTCTTCAGTTGCTCTGGATGGTGCTGCGCCAGATCTGCGACACATTTCATCCCATCCATTTTCTTTTCCCTGTGTTGAACAAAGATTATTAGGCTGTTGCTCCAACAACAGAACTCTGTTTCCGATAGATTGTAGCAGGGGTTCCCAAACGTGTCCATGCCAAGGCCTCCCGGACAGAACTAACTTTTGGGAAACCCTAAGACACTTAGCAACCCTTGATGGCCCCCACTTTCTAAAACACTGGTTTACAGTATAAACTGTGTAGAATAATCTCCCTGTGGAGGTTTGGTTGTGTTGCTGCTGTCATACCAGTTGTGGGAGCTGAGTTGTCTGAGCCAGGGGGGCGCGCTCTCTGACGTGTCGGTCAGGGGTGGGAATCTAGTCTTTCCTGCCATGGAGCCGGACTTTGGAGGACTGAGAGTTTTCTCATGGAGAGGTCCTGTTCTGTCGGTTGGGACGAGCTCCGCAGGTTGTGCTGCGACGATGGCCATCTTCTTCGAAGAGGTCAGCGGCTGAGGTGAGCCAGTGCGGTCGACGTGGCGCTGCAGTCTTTGTGGTAACGGCTCCTTTTCAGCTGTAGCTGACTGAAGTCTGCATCCAGGCGCTTCTTTGTCTTTTCAGAAAAAAAAACAAAACAGAAACGCTACCTTCCTTGATGTAATGTAACCTCCGTTAGCTGATCTTATGTCAGATATTTCCTACATGAAAGAAGTTATCTTCAGTCCATAACCTTATCTTACCTGCTCTGCCTATTATCACCGGGAGGCGAGACTGTCTCCTGGGTTTAAGTCCCGGGTGAGGAGCTGGGGTGAGGGTTGAGCTGGGCCAGCTCCTCAGATCGGTGGAAAACCTCATCTCTCTGGGTGTGTGTGCGTCTACAGGGCTCAGGGTTTCCCCCATGTCTCCGCATTCACCTGAAATGTTGGGCAATGGACCACCCTGCGCCGCCGCCTGACCACCTGGAAGTTGCTTCTTCTGAAACACGCAATCCTCCTCATTACATATCTGCTTGGTGTCCTGTGTCTGGCTATTTTTGTCCTTCACATTCGAAGCATGCTTGACCTTCTTTCCTCTCGGTGACGATTCGGGAAGTGGTGAGAGGCTTGCTGGAAGCTGAGGTGTAGGGAAGGTGTCCTGCAGTCTGTCCAGGACAGCTTTGCTGCGGGCTGTTTGTGAGGCACACAGTCTCTCGACGCTCTGGATCAGAGCCGCCCTTTTGGCCTTTTTAGCTTTTCCAATCTCGATAAACCAGGACTGATGAGAACCATCCCCATTGCTTTGGTCCTCTGGTGTCTTTGAATGTAAAATTCACACAAAAGTTTTAGTAACAAGTTTACATCCACTTATCAGGAACATAAATACAATAAGTTTTCAATCAATCAATCAATCAATCAAATTTTATTTGTATAGCACATTTCAGCAGCAAGATATTTCAAAGTGCTTTACACTTTATGAGAGATTTAATCATTTTCCTGTGTGAATTTTTGCTGTAACTATCATAACGATGGCTATATTCTTTGTGGCAAAGTTTGGAAACTCTCGGAACACGGTTTACAGGAAAGCATACATAAACACTTTTCATAAAAAAATCAACACTAGACTGCAGCTTGCTTCTGACAACGTGGACAATACAAAACTATTTCTTAAATCAGCAGACAGATGACTTGTGGAGATGGGTTTTGGAATGGATGAAACAGGCTAACAGTAGCTGTTTGAAATGGCCTTCTCAAAGTCCTGACTTCTATGCTACTGAAAACTGAAAAATGTAATTTAAAATGTGAATTCTAAGCTGGATTATCAATCCAGATTATCAATCGGCTTTAATGAATAATTCTTCAAGGAAGAGGATCAGATATCCAGGAAAAAAGGAAACACAAGGGTACATTTACATTTATATTACATTAGAGTCTCAATATATAATTTTCATAGGAAGCATTCACAAATAATTTAAACTTGAGCCCTAAATTCTTGTTTCTAACAAATCTGTGCAGTATAAAAAAGTAGGAGTCACCCTGCATCTTAATAACCCAGGGGCTCAAGTAATTTGTTTACTATATTATATTTTTCGACTTTTAAAAAAAGAACAGCTCTCCTCCAACATACTTCACGATCCTTTCCAGTATTACATTTTTTGCTTTAGTGCATGCTAATAAAACTGTCCACCTATTGCCTCATTTATTTTGCTTTTGCTCTTATTTAAACTAAACCCAGAAATATCAATTATAATAACCCAAACATTTAAACTTTGAAAAGGTACATTTCTAGTTTATCGTTTTGCATTTGTTATTTCACATTTGTCAAACAGAGAGGGCGACAGAAAGTTAGCCACGTACCTCAGTGTCTCCAGAGAGGCTACTTTCTGACTCTGGACCAGGCATGGGTAGCCGAGCAAACAGACTAAAATCACTTTCAATAACGAAACCTCCAAGAATCAATGCAGGCTAAATTGAATGAAATGTTTGGGGGGGGGGGCGGGTTGGTGCTGTTTTTTTTTTCCATGGCAACACATAATGTCACAAGAAAACTTTTGTTTACTTTTAAATGTCATGTTTAATGTGCTTTAAGCACAGCTCCTCTGATTGGATCAATTTCTACTGCAAACCGTTTCACTAATCCAGCTTGGGACTTGGCTAAACATTCACTCTCTTATTAGGGAAACAAAACGTAGATAAAAATTAAATTGAATTTATTCATAAAAGTCTTTCTGGTCTTCTGATGAACTTGAAAATGAAGTTGTCTTCATTTCAAGGCGTCTTGATGACTGTCTGACCGCGAGATCAGCGGTTGCTAGGAAACCAGCCCCGACGATCTCTTTTTTTTTTTCTTTTCTTTTGAATCCCGCGAGAACTGATGTTGCTAAGCAACCAGTATCAACAGTCGCCTGTAGTCGAAGGGGGAATTGTGGGCTATTTATACGGAATTGTTTTTGGCCTTTCTCTGCTCGTGTAATGGAGGTGAGTTCGGTTTGTGGAGAAACAGTTCTGGAACAGTAACTGGACCTCAGGATATGCTTCCATTTTTTGATAACTTCAGCTGTGTGCGACCAACTTGTATCACTGAATATTAAAAATGTATACAAGAGGAAGTCATTTAGTGTTAGGTTTTACACGCATGTATCAAAATTGACTTAACTAAAAAGTCCGTTTCCTCAAAGGAGGAAATGTATTCATGTGGACTCCATTATTTTGCATATTTGGACATTATCTTCACATTTGCTTTGTTGTAATGTTCTCTGTAACGACTTGTGTGGTGTAAATAGAATATTCAGTGCTGTTAAAGTTTATGAATGATTACTGCACATCTATGTTGCAAGAGATTTACTGTCATGGTTATATTTTTTTTTTTATCCAAGGTTTTTACATGTTAGGACATAGTTAAAATGTTCAGTTACTCAACTCTGGTTAATCAATTTATTTTCCATTCAATATGTCATCAGTTATTATCAGTACTATTCACTATTATTACTTTGGAGTTCCTACTGCTTATAGTAGGAATTCCTATAAGCATTTAGGTTTTTTTCAGTAATTTCTATGTTACAATGGTACACTTGCTGTTGCTTACCTTTCTGTATGAAATGTGAGGCCAGCTGTCTGTCAGCTATTGTTTGGCTGAGTGATCAGCAGTACAGTGATCTCAAACACAGCAGCAAATCTACACAATGGCTGAGTGAGTTATAGTACATAAGAAGTATTCACCTCCTTGGGCATCTCCCCCTTTATAATTCTATTTACAAATCAACTTTTTTTTTATTTTTATTTTTTTACAGGAAACCCATTTGATGTCAAAGAAATCCCTTAACCCAGTAAAGAGGAGACCATTTTGGTTGTGTCCTGATGTGACATAAATCACATTTTACTGTATTTACTGCTCTGCTTTAATTCCAGGAGACAGAATTTGAAGGAGATGACTCTTTAGAGTCGTTGGAGGAGTCTCAGGTTGTCCTCAGTGAGCTGGCCAGTGACAGCAGCCTGGACAGGATCAGGACGGAGTACGAGAAACTCGCTCATGCTCTTAAGAAGTCGCGGGAGAATGAAAAAAGGCTGATGTCAAAATGCAGGGAGCTGAACGCAGAGATCGCGTCGACATCAACCAAAGTGGCAACTGCCCTGAAACTGTCCCAGGAAGATGAGACGACAATAATGTCACTCAAGAGGGTACGGCTTGATCAGCTTATGAAATATTCTCTCCTTAACTGTTCAGCCAGTTTCTATGTCTGTGTCACTTAGAGATAATACAAGAGCAGATATTCAAACCGATTTATAATGACCTTTTGTGGAAGTTTGACATTTTAATATTCAGGGATTCAACAGGTTTTGTCCGTGAAAAATGGATCTTTGAATGTTTCAGGAGTTGGATAAGGCTTGGAAATTGATTGATGCGGCTCATGATAAAGAGAGGAAGGACCAGGAAACAATCAAGAATTTAAAAGAAGACGTTTTCAAGCTCACAAGGGCAACCGAGCAAAAAACCGGACAACAGCAGGACCAAGAACGAATGTGAGTCAGGAAAAGGTCCCGCTTTCTCTTTTGCTGCGCACTGTAAATACTCTAAATTAGGTTTATAACTCCATCTGTGGTGTTTTTTAAGGGATTTAATTAAAATGATCGAAGAGTTGACAAAGGAGAGAGACCAGCTGATGGACAAGGCAGCGGACCTAAGAGAGAAACTAAACAAGGCAACTGTAACTCAGCAAGACATAGAGGCTCAAAAAGAGACTGCTGTAGAGAAGATCTTGAAGGTGAACGTTGGAGATACTTTCAGTGAAGGAAGGGAATATGAATGTGGATGAACGCCGTTGTGTAGGAGTCTGAGATCAGCTTCGCATTTCTGCTTCTAGCTGCAGCAGGAGCTCCAGGTGCAACAGAACGAGCTCTCCAGAGAGATGAGACTGAATGAGAAGCTCGACAAGGAGATCCAGCAGCTGCACACTGACATGGAGGCCAAGATGGCTGAAATCAAAGCTCTGAACACGCAGGCACAGAAGGCCAGAGAGGAGCAGCAGAGACTGGAGCACCAGCTCAGAGATCTAAAGGTAAGCAAGGCAGTGGGATGCAACCCTAGTCTGCTATTCAGTTCAGTTTACTTATACAATGTCATCTCAAGGCACAAAAAAATATCAGTTCAATCCAATCACACATACAGGCCAAGTGATCCATTGGCCAAATTGGTTAAAGACGTTTTCTATCTGTGGAAACCCAGCAGATTGCATCGAGTTTGCATACAAATCTATATTTAAACAGCATCTTTTGCATACAAGGAGATTCAAAATGTAATCCAAAGGGACAGAAATACAAAAAAAGTCATATCAGCTGTTGACATTGTATATAAGAAACTGTCAAATACTAATTGTATGTGAAATTAACAGATTTTAAATGATAACATAACACAAGAGTTGATAAAATAGCTTTTGCTTTTACTGGGTGCCGTGAACTATAATGTTTTCAGTCCCGATTAAAGGGATTTTTTTTCTGGAGCTGAGGAGTTTCAAGACTAAACGCTGATTCCTTTCATTTAGTTGTGCTTCTGAAAACAGCCTGTCCTTGTGGACAGATCTGAGAGGTTCATACCTGACAGGTAACTTAACATATTGATGTATTCAAGACCCAAAATCATTTAGCTCCTCATAGATTTAGCAATCTCAGTTTTTTCAGCTTAGATATGATCCTTTGTCTTGGTGTAGGGCAGGGCTCTGGCAGCAGATTCTGGAAACACTGCTTTTGCCAGATTTATTTATTTATTTATTTCAAACATGATAGAAGTATAAAATCACACACATGAACAAGGAATGCAAAATTATAATCTAACTAACTGAAAAAACACTAACTGATAACTAATGTTTTCTTTGTCCTGATTGGCTGGTAATCTCTAACCATGTATTTTTGGGACCATAATTACTTCTGTCTTCTCTGCATTAGCTGGAGAAAATGTTTGCCTATCCTCTTTCTGGTGCCATGACTGTGTGACAGTCATGTAGTGAAACACCTGATGCCACCAGATGCGTGGTATGAAATGTTGTAACACTGTAGTGTTAGCTGGAAGGCGAGGTGTGAGAGATACAGATAATAAGTTCAAGTGTTACTCAGATGGAGCCTTCATATGTGATTGCTTGCTCAAATTCATAATTGTTGTGTGATGTAAAGTAGTTTTGCTTTACCAAGTAAGAAGCTCTGTAAAATGCAGTGCTGAGATCTTTCATAGGTGAGTTAAAACCTGGCTGGGAAACACTGACAAGACTTGCCAAATCATTGCCAAAAATCTCAAGTTAGGCTGACTCAGACTGTAGATTGAACTCATGTCTGTTGTGTCTGTAACCAGGTGCCCATAATACCTTGGGTTGATTATCAGTGATTAGGGAACATTATACACCAGTCTGTCCCTTCCTATCACAGGTATTGCATGAGCGCTCGACCAAAGAACTGGAGCAGATTCAGGTGAAGAGCAGCAAACTGCAGCAGGAATGTGATCGTCTCCTGTCAGCCAAGGAACAGCTCTCTCTGGAGAATCATCAGAAGGCCAGCGAACTGAAGGTATTCACTTTGTGTTTCTCATCACTTCTTTATTCCTTTCTTAAATATAGGCATGCAGCAACCTGGGCCAGACTTCAGAAAGGGCATGCAGGGGCAGTAGCCCACGGCAACGAGTTCTGGCAGTGGCAAATATATTGTGTTTTGTGTCTATTGTGCATATCGTGGGCTCATTTAGTATGTGGCGTTTTATTAAAAATATTGCTGGATTTTTATTTATTGAAATTACACACAAATATTTGAAAACCATCACCTTTTTGGGACCAACATGGATCCATCTGCCACACGTTTGACACCAACCATCCATCAATTTGAATCTGCAAATGTATCGACTTACTGTATCTATTAATGTTCTGTAATTTGCATGAGGATCCCTCATTCTTCTAAATCCAGCACTGGCATCAGCCTGAGAAAGAAAAAGAAGCCAGAGTCGTGTCGTGCTTTACGGCTTTCTTTCACAAAATCCTTTCCCTCTCCCTTTTTCTGTCATTCTTTGTTGATCTAATAGATAAGAGAGGAGGAGCTGAGTCACATGCGTCAGGAGGTCGCCAAACAGACCAAGATGAGAGAAGCCATCCAGAAGAAGTTCCACCACATGGAGGAGCAGAAAGCTGAACTAGACCAACAGAGGGAGACGCTGAAAGCTCAGATCGCTGGCCTGGAAAAAGGTTTGAGAGTTTTTGTGATACGAACTGATGAAACCAGAATTGTACTCTTTGTAATCTGATCCATCAGCTGAGCAGGAATGCAGCGTATGCAGAAAACTGCATATTTTTAGCATCTAGTCTATATGTCAAACACCAGTTCAACATTCCGTTCAAACACATTTACCACATTGTTCAACGTCTGACCTCTAGTGTACAAAACCACTAGAGGTGGTTTGCACTGACATTACTTACCAAACAACGATGAAGCTGCAGGTGAAAAACTAACTGCAGCTGGAGTTTTGTCATTTCGCTAGGAAGGAAAGACATCAGCAAGGATATTGATAGCAATTTCTGTTTCATCTCACTTTGGGACAGCTAAGATAAAATATTTAATGTCTATCATTCTAGAAGTAGAAGCTGCTAATGTCAGTTGTTTTATATACAGGTGGGCTGTTTGGAGCGGGTAATAATGCTGGGCTTTTGCTTCTCTTAATTTTCCATATGCAGATCTTGAAGCTTCCCGGAAGCAAGTGGAAGTTGATAAAAAAGCCAAGGAGGAGCTGATCCGAGAGAGGGACAATCTGCACAAGGTTACCTCTTCATTTTAGCATCATAGACATTTCTAAGAGGAATCAACATTTGCAATCATTCCTCTTAGTCTGGTATTAACGCTGCAGATTTGACGCACCCCTTCACCATGTGCTCCCTTCTCTGAGTGGTATGAACTCGTTTTTCCCCTTGTGGACAGAACATGACCAAAGCCGTGCAGTCGGCTGAGAAGCAGCAGGACCTCATGAAGCTCTTGGAGCAGGACAAGAGAACCTTGAAGCACGAGATCTCCGGGTTCTGGCAGGAGGCGCAGAAGCAGCGGAAGGTCATCCAGCAGCTGGAGAAGGAACGGGACCGCTACGTCAACGAGAGCAGCAGCCTTATGCAGAAGGCGGGTCACGCAGATGGGCCAAACATGGCGTAGTTTCTCATACCACTGCATATTTTTCACCTTGACTAAGAGGTGTTTTTTTTTTTCCTTTTGCCTTCTGCAGGTGCAGCAGAAACTCACTGTTGTCGAAGACAAAGAGATGGAGATATTTGATTGGAGAAAGAAAGCTACAGAGTCAGAGTGTAAACTCAAACAGCAGGAGAACCTGCTGGAGTCAGTCATCGCGGAGAGGAATCTGTACAGCAAAAACCTCATAGAGTCTCAGGTGAGAGAGATGATGATGATGATGATGATGATGATGATGATGATGATGATGATGATGATGATGATGATGATGATGATGATGATGATGATGGTGATGTCACAGAAGGCGGCTAACTTTAGGCCAGGGGCTCTGTAAGATCAGATCTGTGTTCACAGTCTTGGTACCTTTACACATCCGCTCTGTTCCTTTAATTTCCTTAAGGAGGAGATTTCTGAAATGAAGAGGAAAATAAAGACTATGAGCAACCAAGTTGCCCGGCTTAAAGATGACATCACTGAGAAGGAGCAGGAACTGGTCAGAGATCAGCAGGAGCAGAAGAGGCTGGAGAAGGAGAACGAAGCCTTCAAGGTACTGTTCCCTCCGCCTCCACCAGGGGGCGTGGTGAGAACAATAACTGGGATTTAAACGTCTTTACATATTTCTTATTTTGTAACAAAGGTTAGGACCTTCTTTTGCGAAATAAGATAATTTTGACACAGCTGAAGAACATCCTCAACCTAGCGCCAAAGCTATTTTATCGAAAAACGAGTTGTTTTTTCCCAAAATTGCCGTGTTTCCATTAGGTGAATTTATTTTCCAAATGTCAAATTGTGCAATTCTATGGCGAATGGAAACGCAGCTACTGTCACTGTCACATGACCAAACAAATACCACATGACCAACTTCCTCTAACTCCAGAAACACATGGCATCAAGATTGAAACAAATATCTTTTGTTAATTTTGTCCCAGTTATATTTATTAAACCGATACTGCTATATCGATTTTTTGGTGCTGATGTATCGTGCATCCCGGTTATCTGGCATATGTCTTTTATCAGGGGGACCTGCAGTCAATAAAACTGCAGCTGGAGGAAACAAAGCAGCTTATTGACAGCCACAGGACAGAACAGCAAAAACTGCAGATGATAATCACCAGCATGGAAGAAGACCGAGTCCAGCAGCAGAAGCAGCTGCAGCAGGTAAAGCAGAATGTCAGCACCCAGCAGTCAGACCATGCCCCCCGCTTGCTGTCTGAGTGTGTGCTGCTGTGATGGAAGGTGATCCGAGAGCGGGACAGCCTCGGCAAGCAGCTGCTGCAGCGGAACGATGAACGCGCTCTGCTGTTTGAGAAGATCCGGATCCAGCAGTCCGTCCTCAGCAAGGGGGACTTCCACTACAAGCAGAGGCTGGAGGACATCCAGCTACTGAAGCTGGAGATCAAGAGGCTGCGCCGCAGCAACGACATCCAGGACAGGACTTTACCCAACACAGAGGAGCTGAGGTAAAACGCAACCCCAAGTCCCTAGCCACATCAGGGTAGTGACAGAGGAGAGCCAGAGAGCAGAGGAGGCGACCCACAAAGAGCAAGATGTAGAGCTTGACAGGAAGGCTCAGTCAGAAGCAGCTGGGAGGCTGCTGAGACACAGACAGCTAGGTAAGAAGAACCTCATCTAAATGAGATGACCCAAAGTCACAGGGAAGCTTCTTGTTCAGAACATTCCGGTCCGGTTGTTACCTTTAAAGTCATGTAGCTGAAAAGCTTTTCTGTTGCTGGTTGGTGTTAATCCTCCACCCTGTCCTGTAGGACGGAGCAGCTCCGCCTGCAGACGGAACTGCTCAGAGAGAGAACCAGGAACAGTGTTCTGGAGGACCAGCTCAAGCCCATAAATATTCACCGATGGAGGCAACTGGAGGTGAGGCTTTAAGGTCCGAATGTCTCCAGCTGTTCGCTCTGTTTGTCCCCATCTTAACTGGATAAGGACATTCTTCTGTTTCGTTTTTTTAACATAGAAAGTAAAAGAAGAAATGATG
Source organism: Xiphophorus maculatus (assembly GCF_002775205.1). NCBI lineage: Eukaryota > Metazoa > Chordata > Actinopteri > Cyprinodontiformes > Poeciliidae > Xiphophorus > Xiphophorus maculatus. The sequence continues at coordinate 16,485,881 of NC_036453.1, read as the reverse complement.
AGAACTTTGACCGTTTGTGGATTATTCCTAACTTGCAGGGCAGCGACCCAGGAAAGTATCAGCTCATCCAGAAGATTCAGGCATTGCAGAAGCGACTGATTGTTAAAACCCAGGAGCTGGAGGAACGGGAACTGCTGCTGCAGGTAGACGCTCCGCCTGTAGCTGCTGCTCTTCATGGAGCAGATCAGTGTGAGAACCCCATCTACCACAAAATTTAAAAAGTATTTATTTCTTCTCTGTACACATAAAAACACAAGAAGCGTTCTTTTCTTTGTAACACCAGCTCCATTTCCATTAATAACAAAATTGTGCAAATTGAAATCCCGAAATTAAATTTTGCCTAATGGGAACACACTGAATTTGAAAAAAAAAGAAAAGATACAAATACAAATGATCTTATATAATAATAAATTCCTAAGGATAATTTCAAAAGCCTGTATTGATTTTCTTCTGGTTGTGTTGGTCTTTCTTATGAAATCCCCTCTTCGCCTCTGTTTCGTTCTCACTTTTGGGAAAATTTTTCTGTCTTTTCCATCTTGCACATGTAGGAAAAAGAGAAGCTGTATGTGGAACTGAAGCAGGTTCTGGCCCGGCGGCCCGGTCCCGAGGCTGCCAAGCAGCTTCAGGAGTACCGCTGGACCATCGGGGACCGGACCAAAAAGCTGCAGGTATTTTCATCCCTCTCTTTTAGTCGCTTTGATTTAGGTTATTCCTGCTAATTTATTTGTGTCTGGTGATTTTCCATTATGAACCGTCTCTATATTTGGCTGTAACGTCCACGCAGGCTCTGACGGCAGAGCTGAGGACGCTCGACTCAAAGATGAACGAATACAAACGTGAGAATCAAAGACTGAGCGGTGAGCTGGCAAATATAAAGAAGAAGTATCTGAGTCAGAAAAGGCTTCGTAGGTAAGCTCTGTCTCAAATGATGATAAACGTAGTCATTGATCTGCAGTGGCCGTGTTCTGAGCTGTTTGCTCTCTGACGACCCTCTGTGTGTCTCATTAGTGAGCGGAGAAGCAGGACCACAGTGCAGGAACAGGAAGCTCTGCCACAGCTGAGCAGCACGCCTCCCTTCGCCAGAGCAGCCTTCAGGATTTACAACCCGGTCAAACTCTGACGCCCACTGTCTGCATTTTTGTTACAAATATGCGCAAATCTTTGTCTATATTCTGCTAATGTCAAAAAAACCCACAATCTTGCAATTGCGGTGTTTCGTGCGTTAAAGCGGCAAACCTCTTATACTTGGGAGCAGCAGCTACGTACCTGACGTTTTGGGGGAAATTGTATTTGGCAATTTTAGAGAAGAGCTATGGATTCAAGATGTTCAAATAAAACAGAACTTTCTTTGAACTGTGTGATGCTGTGAGAGATCTGGTGGAGTCACCGAAAAAAAAAAAAAAAACATCATCTTACCACTTTCCTACTTTCTGACATGTTTGTCTTTTTCATCAGTAGTGAGTGGCACTAACTGTTGCTACTTGTGTGATGCAAAAAAAGCGTTTCCACTGCAGTCCTGTGAATTACCTTTATTTCGATATGGCTGAAAAAAAAAACCTCATCCTAGCGCAAAAACCTTTTAGCGGGGGTGCTGTGGTGGCGCAGGGGCAAAGCATGACCCACGTTGAGGCCTTAGTTCTTGTAGCGGTGGTCGTAGGTTCGATTCCCGGCCTGGTGACGTTTGCCGCATGTCTTCCCCCTCTCTGATTACCCTGTTCCCTGTCAAACTACTTTCAAATAAAGGCCACTAGAGCCAACAAAACCTTTAAAAAAAACCAACCTTTTAGCAAAAAACGTGAGTTTTTTTTGTTGTTTTTTTTAATTCCCATGTTTCCTTTAAGTGGATTTATTTTCACAATTCCAATTTGCAGAATTTTATGGTCAATGCAAACCCAGAAAGTGTGTTTGAAAAACTTAAGCGCAAAACTCTGAAATCCAAAGACTTCATTTGATAACAGAAAATATGAGTGGGAAGAGACTGTTCAGTGGAAGAAATCTCATTTTTATTTAATGTTGTATTTGATGAAGCTGACTTGCATTCCCCAGATGAGCATTGGCAGCCATTAAAATACCTACAAGATGAGCTTTTGAGATAATTTTTAATGATTTTTAATTTTTGTCTCAAAGTTTAGCAATATGTATATATTATGTGTCACTTATATAATGAACAATTCAAACTGTTTGTCCCTCTGGGGTATAGATGTATATGCCATCTAGTACACCTTGATTCCGGTGTACTGGAAGGTTTCCTGTACTGACATTGAACATCTGGACATGATGACAATTTATGAAAGTATAACTCGCCAAGATAGAACAAAAATTAGGAAATTCCTTAATGCACTTTTCTTGGTGTGGTCCATTACTTTTAGCTGTAAGTATGATGATTATTGATTATGAAATCAATATGCAGGATGCTCAAGAAAAAGACACATCTCCATGCGTTAGTATTATTTGTGCAAACTATCACTCTTAGAACTGCTTAACAGTATTTGGTGTGATATTTTAAAAAAATAACTTTTAAATGCTCGCTATTTAACACTTCTCTCCATCAATCAGTCTCTTATTACATCTACTAATATTATGCCTTTGTCTGTGGTTTTCTGTTGACATATTTTCTGATATCTATGTTTGGTAAGCAAATATCCGTGATACATTTCATTTTTACAGCTTAACTGCAGGAGCAAACTACCTAAAGCCCAAATTGTCACATAGCCTTAATCCATGCCAGAAAAGTTGCTAGTTCAAGAAATGTAAACCTAATTTATAGACAGTGCATTGTTTTGATGCACTGATCTGTCATACATATTTTATATCACTAATGCCTGCAGTGCGGTGCTCATACACATTTTATAAACTTGTAAAATGAAGCACTTACGTCTGAAGCATTTGTCGCTTCTTTTTCCTCTGATTCCAAGGTTAACTTGTCCGTTCTGCGTGACTTCCAAGCCAACGTTTTGGCACCTTTAAATTTGCCGTAACATTTTTAAGGCTAAAGGGTGAAATGTAGCTAAGCTGTTCCTGTTACCCAGTAAATTAGAATCTGCCTTTTGATGAGGCCCGTTAGCCAGATTAAAGGTACCTTTTGAAAATAACCTTTCAGCAGGTATTAAACACACTTTTCATTCAAGTTCAAATTTATGTATTACAAAAAATATATTTTTTTATTAGTCTTAATTTTGTCATATCATAATTTTAAAAGTCACATTTTCAGTGACTGTAAGCAGTCAGTCACTGCCGTAAGTGACCGATATAAAGACTTGAAAATGTATCTCTATGCGGATTAAATGGATGGAAAATGAACTTTTCATGAACAGTCTAACTTATTGAGATGCATCTGTACCTGATTTCTCTGCACAACCTTCTTTTTATGGGATAGACTTACTGAAATAATTACAAAGGACTGATTGCTAATTGGAGCGTATAGGTTTGTGTGTGTCTTCATTAATTAAAAAATTCAATGTATCTACTTCTAGATTTGATCCTCCGGATGGAAGGGAACCAAACTCGCATTCTGACTTTAAAAATAAAGCAGATTCTGAACTGTGATTTTTTGTGTGTGTGCCCTGAAACCTCTAATCACATCACAATTATTGGTTTTACATGATATTAATCTCCCTCTTCACCACATCCCAAAGCTGCTCTATTGGATTGAGATCTGGTGACCATGGAGACCATTGGAGCCTAAAGTGTGCCAAGAAAATATCCCACATCATTATACCACCACTACCAACAGCAGCAGCAGCAAAGTGGCCGGTGAGTTTGCATCAAGAATCAAACCTTTTCTAATTGTCATTCTGCTGGTCAGGAAGTAGTTAAATACTGCATTTATGCCACAACCATGGAAGACACTTGTGTTGTAGAAATAGAAGGCCTTTCTTATTTATTTCTCCCATTTTTTCCTTTTGTTTGACTTGAATCAACCGGCTAAAGAAGCTAGTAATGTTTTTCTCTCTTTTGGATGGTTTATTTTTAAAGGAAAAGTGTGCCAGGTGCGCGCAGAACCTTCTGTGCATTGACGTTACATGTTCAGTGAATCAGTGGGAAACACCTTTTTTTTTTTTATTCCAGTTTGCCAGTTTCTAAAATTACCTCTCTGTTTCAAAGTGTTTTAAAGTTCAGGAAATCATTGCAGCTTTAAACATAGTAGGAAGGATTAGACATCTCATAAATTCAGTCAGACTGGCTGTTATCTGATTCTGAGTGAGCCAAACTCTCTGCACGAAGCAGACATCATAAATCACATTTTTCTGTTTTTTCCCCGCATGAAACATTGTAAGAGAGGAGCTTAGGGATTTTATCCACAGCACAAAGAACTTTGAATAAGGAAGCAGTGTTTTTATTTTTTAGTATCAGTATGTGCTGCAGCCTTGGATTGAGGTGTGCAATGCTGCACATTTTGGATGTCAAGTAAAAACAGGACCAGTATTCCAGTCAATACCATTACCAATTATTTAAGAATGATACAAGCAGACTTCTGACTTTTAAGCCTTTTTGTGGGTTTTCCTTTGAAATATTTTGTTAAGGAATTTAGATAAAGTTTGTAGGTGTCAACAAAATACTTTCGAAAGATAATAACACGATAATATAGACACAAAATAAATTTGTGTACTAATTTAAAAAAACAAAATCAAAAAAAATAACAGGTGCAAAAATATTAGCATTTGAGAGCAAATCAAAACAAAATCTTCTCTTACGGTAGAGCTGAGAAACTACACTAGAAAAAAAATTTAATAAAATGTCAAGAGGGAATTTGAAACTTAAACATCATTCTTACCACACTGGCATCTGATGCTAATGCTGACTTTGTATTAATATTGTGAACATTTTGAATCGATCCACCCACATTCAGTGTTGGAACATTTCAACCCCAAATATCTTACTAGTCTGCATTTTGGCGTACAGATGTGAATGCATTCACAGATCAGTTAGGTCAGTAGCACAATAAAAATAAAGTCCATTTACCAGTGACATTTGTGTTGTTCACAATGTTCATTAATGCACTGTCCCTCCTCAGCAAATAGATCAAATGAAACGTCAAAGCCCCCTAAATATCCAACATCCTTGTATAGTCAACTCAGTCCCAACGCATTGTCCTATTCAAAGTCAATTCATGCCAATTTAATCCTAGGTATTGAGCAATACAGTCAAGCTCAGTTTATTATCCAATTTAGTAAAACACTTTCAAAGGAAACTCGACCGATTGCATCAGGTCACTGTCTTTGTGGAAACCATCAGCAGTGGCCAGCTGACTGCGCTTGAGTTAGTGTGGGAGGCCATCTGCTGCCAGACAGAGCGGAAACACAAAAACACTGGTCTAGTTGAATTTATAAGCTTTAAGCCAGAAGTGCAATCTGAAGGATTTTAATCAGCACACAAAGTCAGTTCAGTTGTTGCATCTGGGCTGGGAGAGAGACAGAAACGAGTGTTTCATCAATAGGAGGAGAACATGAGCTCAGCGGTAGCTGTAGGACCGAAAGGCGTCGCAAGCTGTGTTTCCATTGCAAATGTGTGCAAAATTTTGTCGATAACCTGCTAATATAGAAAAAAAAACCTCACACTTTTGCAATTGTGGTGTTTCCATTAAATAAGGAATGAAATTAAAATCACACACGAATAAATGTATTCACCCAATAAGTCACTAAAAAACATGCAGCTCCGATAACCTCCCACCACTTTCTGTCGTCTTTTCCGCCAGTGGTAACATCTGGTCACATGACTCAAGTGATGATAAAGAAGCGTTTCCGTTGATATTTTGCGAAATATCCAAATTTCGACATGACTTTAAAAATCACCTCGTCCAAGCGTAAAAAACTTTTATCAAAAAAACGTACGCTTTTTGCGAAATAAGCAGATTTATTTCGTAATTCCAATTTGTGCACATTTATGCTGAATGGAAACGCAGCAGCTGTTAAACAGAAAGACCAGAACAGATATAGCTTCTGTGAAGAGAAGAAAACAAAACACAAACAGAGACCGAGGATGAACTTAACAGCTTAACTCTCCAACTGCAAATCGGGCCAATTGGAGAGCAGTAGGAGAATGTAGTAAACTGATGGAAAGTGGTCATTATGTCCTCCAGCATCAAAACTATCAAGGTGCCTCAGGATAACCCAAGTCACTAACTATAAGCTTCATCAAAACTGAAAATGTTAAGCCTTAAAAGTAGACAGGGTGTCTGCCTCATGGACTCAAACTGGGAGATGACAACTAAAGAACCAGCACTAAACCTGAAGTACTGTTAGGAACATATGGACCAATCAGATCTCTGATGTATGATGGAGCTTTATTGTAAAATGTTTTATGGGGGAAAGAATCTTCTTTCAATATTCCTTTTATAATTCTCCAGTGTATTTGAATAATGACTCCTGCTATCGTATTCAGTTGTTTATTAATAAGAGACTTGCATATGAAGAAGGTCTTCACAACCCTGGGAAATTAAAGGTATTAAAGTCATCTTGAGCGCAGGAGATTTCTCAATTTGCCATTTCTTCATCGTCGCCGTCTCATGGCGTCCTTTCAGAATACACAACAAAGGAAGAGCCGGTCCCTCTAAATGCCAGGTGATGGGAAAAAAAAATATGCTGCTAACATTGTCTCCCTCAAGTGCATCCCCCCCCACTCCCTTTTCTCCGTTCATGAATATTAGGGATAGACTGAAGCAGGGAGGAGGCTGGAACAAAGAAAGGAGGAGAGGAGAGAAAGCATGGAGGCAGGGAGGGAGGGAGAGATGGTTGGGTTGGGTTTGGGGTGGGGGGAGCTGATGTCATCAGAGGCCCAGCAGTGCGCAGGCTCTGTTGGAGCGGTGCTGGCTGCCTATTGATTGGAAAACAACGGGCTGTGGGAGGACGGATCAAGGCGGCTGTGGGCTAACGGGTGAGGGAAGGAGCACAGATCCAGCCTCTCCACGCCGCTGTCGTTTATCTCTGGGGGGTGTTTTTTTGTTTATCCCACCCTGGAATGAATGTAACTGCTGCTTCACATCATCGGATTTTTATTTCGTCAGAACAACAGCTCTTCCTGGCCTCAGAGGATCTCGCACACACACAAAGCCAGAAGAATCGGCGGCTCATCTGACTGCAGGTAATCAGCGTTTTCACTCAATTACGTCCCACCACCCTGCCGTCCGTCCGTCCAGTCCTGACCTCTGTGTGCATCCTTTCTGCCGTCATCATTATCTTGTAACCATGGTTTCCTTCCTCTCCTCTCCTCACTGCTCCTCTTTCCCTCCCCCACTGCCTCATTTTCTTCTGCCTCCGATCAGCTAAACCCATGCTTCTTTGTAATTTCTGCCTCCGTAGTGAGAATGTTAACCTCAACTGAAATCACAGCGTTTAGACCAATAAGAGAGACAACTCGCTGGTATTATGTAGACTGGTGCTTTAAATATGACTGGGAAGTTCATATTATGCTTTTTTTAAAAGGTCAGTTCTGTCATTCTCTCTGCTCTTCATTGAAATCACAGCATTAAGATGAAATCTCATGTCCAGATAAAACTACGAAGTGAAACCAGACATCCTGGTCTCCATACCTGCAGGCTTGTGAGGCGGGGAGACACACCTGAGAGCTTCACACACTCCAAAAGGCTCCTGAAAAGGGTGACACAAAAACCAATAGAACTGCTCCCTTTAAAAAAATACAACGGTAGTGATGTAATGTTGGAAGGATTTAATGTCTGGTTAGCTTACCTGACCGAGCACGGCCTGAAAAGGCTTTTGACAATTGATTTTTATTTTATTTTATCCATACGACATTTTGAAAAGGCGTTAGTATCTCCTATAATGGGTTTCTCGGACAAAAAAAGAACCAACTACCAATTTTCAAGTTTGTTTTCCTTATTTAGCTAAACACAGTTTCCTAATTGGTTCTACTGACAGGCAGTAAACAAATCAGGCCTGATTTAATTCAATTCCATCCGGTTTATTTATATAGTGCCAATTCATAAAACGTCATCTCAAGACACTTTACAAACAAGAGTCATTTTAGTCCAATCATAGACACGTTCCAACTGATCCTAGTCATCAAATAGTGTTTTAAGCTCAGTTCGTTAATCAAATTGGTTTAAAAAGTTTTCCGTCAAGGCAAACCCAGCAGACTGCGTCGAGGAAACATAACAGTTGAAATAACAACAAAGAATGTAAACCGTAGAGTAGCAGAAGAAGAACGTGAGCAAAAGTGTTCAGTTTGTCCTCCAGCAGCGTAGGCCTACAGTAGCATAACTACAGAGACGTCTCAGGACAACCTAACCCTCCTCCACTGACAAAATGTATTTGCGCTGAACTTTCTGAGCTGAAATTTTTGAAATAAACAACCCTGAGCCAGATGTGAAAGACATTTTTAAAACGAACACAAACAAGCCAGCGGGACGGCATGGAGACAGAGACAGGCAGATGGTGAAAGACGATCTCCGGCTGCAGACGGAGCAGCACTTTGCTGAGTAAGATGATGAGGAAGAAGAGGCTTGCACAAGCTTGTTTTTAAATGGACTGCCTTGTGTTCACACACTTAGACCAGGCCACGGTCCAGCAAAGCACAAAAGCACCAAATTTAGGCCTGTCCACTGTAATGACACTGCGTCAAAGAGCCGGACCGAGGCACAGAGTTTGACCTCTGTTCAAATGGACTGAAAAGGTTTAAAATGTTCTCGTTTTTTGAGGGCCTCAGCTGTCACTCCCTAATCCTTTTATTTACACCCAAGCTGGAAGGATTGGATGCTCACTTATAAAAATAATGTTTTCCTCCAGTGAAGCTAGAAAAAAAAAAAGTCTAAATCACTGTTTTAAAACTACCTTATAATCACTGTATTATCAATAACAATTAGGGCAGCACAATGAGAGCCTGACTGTAATTTATGGTGGACTTCTCCATTTAATTTCACGCCCCAGAATCTTTGACACCTCATCAGTTCAGTCCCAGTAGGGGTACATAATTAGCTGTTCACCAGTAAAGCCAACTGGTTGGGTTCCCTGTGGGACCTGGTCCCCTTCTGGCACACCTACCTCCATCCATCCTGCATCTAGACATCATGGTGCCAGTCCAGATGAGGTGGAGCAGACATGATTTAGGAGACAGTATAGGGCCAACAAATATCCCGAGAGACTGCTAAGCTCTGATTGATCTTCTCTTTGTGCTAAAGGCTCCTTAAAGGCACAGTACTAGGTAAAGTAAATTTTTTTGAGCTATATGTCATGATCTCATGTTATTCTCAAAAGTATACCTGGAGTGTTGCCTTTTATTCGTTCATGCTTGTGTGAGAAACCCTTTTCTCTAACAATCTCCCATGACAACCATTCAGCTGGTCAAACTGTCTGGTTGGACCTAGCGCTGCTTTCGGACGCAGTTCCTTCTTGGCGCTGCATTTTCCAAGCTTCCAAGTGGGATGGATGCAGCCATCCCACCCCCACCCAGCTCCTTCAGACTAGCTTTCAGTAAATAGCAAACACCTGGTGGAACTGCTCGTCTGCTGAGCTCTTTATACGAGCTACTTCTCAGTGCAACACAGACAAAACACATTATTAAAGGGTAAATAAAGGAGTCATGATGTGATGACTTCCTGTAGGCGGAGTTTCAGAAAGAACAGGAGTTTTTAAAGAGACAGAGGCCCAATTTCAAGTTGTTAAATTAGGAAGTTAAATTTCTCATAAGTCATATATGATAGATACATTATTTTTATAACAACTGGATGTAGTTAGTTGATTATGCTATGAAATGGCATTATGTGCCAGGCATAACATTGCCCCTTTAATGATTGAAACTCAAAATTCAGTTGTTGTTTTTTTCAAACTAAAATGGACTGAGTCAAACTCAGTCCATTAAATTTGATTTTACTTCTGTTTGTTGTAAGGACCAGACCCCAACCTGCCAGGGGACACCATGGAAGCCCCTCTTGTGTGCTTGGACGAGGAGTTCGAGGACCTGCGGCCCTGCCGGATGGATGAGCGGGACCACCCTTCCTACTCCAGCACCACCACAACCACCACCGTCCCTCTGGCCTCCATCACCCGTGAGGACTTCTCCGAGCTGGAGAACTTCTCTGAGATGATGAGCTTCAAGTCAATGGAGGATCTGGTCAACGAGTTTGATGAGAAACTCAACGTCTGCTTCCACAACTATAACACCAAAACCGAAGGCCTGGCACCGATTCGGAACCAGGCCCACAGCCAGGAGGATGAGGAACGGCTGCAGGATGAAGAGTGAGTTACCGACTTGAAACCTCTGGCTGATGGAGCACTTTCTGGCATTTCTCCAAGGCTTTTAGTCTTGGTCTGTTATTGCGTAATCAGGGATTACCAGTGTTCACACAGCAAATACAGAAAGTCTTACCAAGTGTTTTGTGTCCAGTTTCCAGTGCAAGCAACTTAGTACACATGAAATAAGACAAAACTAACTTCCAAGTAACTTTTTTAGCAAAATATACATTTAAGTCGCTATTTTTCTTTTGAAGATATATAAAAACTAATAGTTCCTCGAAGACATTTTGCACTGTTATAAGTGAAAAAAATCTGCCAGTGGAACTAATATTTTTTCTCATTAATATTCAAGAATTATTGACCTAATTTAAACTTTTATGTCTTGCTGTAAAGCTGTGAAACCAGGTGGTAAATGGTGTCGTCAGTGTTTCCCAGTTCAGATTTTCTATTTTGGTTTCAATCAATAAGGACAGTTTGGAGTCTCCGGTTTGTTTTTGTTCACTTCCTGTCAGATTCAGATCATCTGAGAACCTGGTAAGCACCAAATGATTTATAGCATTTCCAGAGACACTTCCTTCAAACAGAAAACTCATTTCTACAAAATAAAGAAAATTAAATGAAAAAATGTAAACCAAAAACAAGTGATTTCATAAACATGCCTGTTAACTCAGTATTTCGATGCACCTTCGGCTGTAATCCCAGTACGGAGTCGGTGTGGATCGGTTTCGGTCAAGCTGCACATCTGGTGGGGATCAGCTGTAAATGGCCCTTCTCAAGTCCAGAATCAAACTCTCTATGGGGCTGAAGTCTGGGCACTCCAGAGCTTCCACCTTGTTGTCTTCAGAGCATCTCTGTGTAGTTTCAGCTGGACGCCTAGGGTCGTTGTCTTGATGGAAAGTAAATGTTTTCTGAAGCTGTGGTTCTCTGGCAGATGGAAACAAATTGTCCTCCAGGATGTCTATACATTTTGCTGCATTTATTTTTACCTTCTACCATATTTATCCATCAAACATGGTGGTAAAACAAAAACAAAAAAAATCTCCATTTTGGTCTCATCAGACCAAAGAACTTTCTTCCTCTTAGCCACATGTCTCCCACATGCCTTTTGACAAATTTCAGTAGAGACTTCATTTGAATTTTCTCCACCAGTGGCTCTCATTGCCGTTCTCCCAGAAAGCCTTGACAAGGACAACAGTTGTCGCTTCCTTCGGCGTAGTCATGGCGACTCCAGTCTTCTTGTTTCTCGGTCTCTCAGGTTGTGAGTGCGGCCACATTCCTTCTTGATGATGATTTAACTGAACTCCAAATGATGTCCAGTACAGTATCGGTCAGTACAGATGATGTTCAGTACAGTATCGGTCCCCTGACCGATACTTTTCATGAACATCCTCTCTGATTGACTTGGAGTCTTCATGCTGTTATAAGAGCCAGGAATCCTGATTAACCAGTGAACAGTCCTAGCAAATGCAGGTGTCTTTATACTACAATCACTGGAGACACACTCAGCACTCAGGTGATTTACATCATTGTGCGAGTACCAAATGGCTGGGTCTCTGTTCAATTAAAGGGGTTGAACTTTAAACTTTAAAGGGGTTGAATATTTATACAATCACTTATTTTATCTTTCATATTTTTTATTTTGTAGAACTCAGTTTTCCCTTTAACATTTTTTTGTTGTTGTCATTTCTGTTTGGCCAAATCAACAAAATTGTATTGATAACTGATTTGTAAAAGCAATAAAAAGCATAAAACATCCAGTGGGGTGAATTAGCAAACATTTTGTAGCTGGGATCCATTTGGTCTGAACGCTACAGCCATCTGACTTTTGAAACAGCTCACCACCACAGTGCAGATAGAGCAGATCAAGCTTCCTGAAGGCAACGGCTTAGCTGCAGATTAACAGTACATTTGTACATTTGGAAATGTTTCATTTGGAAACAGATTATAAGATGTAGAGTCAGAGTAAAGCAGAAATAAATATCAATTCAGACAGAATGTATGTACCAGTCACCTAAAGATGACTGATTGAAACATTGAATGACTATATGGCAAAATGTTTCCATGGAGATTCAAAGTCATATAAAGATGACCAGAGTTCTCTGTTGAAGTTAAAATTTGAGTATGATAAGCAACTATCCAAAGATATGTCACCTCATATAAACCCACACATCATCTGTATTGTTAGTTTATGCTTTGTAAGGAAGAACAAAAATGGTAGAAATGTTCTCTGTTGACAGATAAATCTAGTTAGATTTTTGATATAATATTTGGGTAAAGCACTAACAATAATATGCAATTTGGTTCCCCTCTGTTCCAAAAATAACAGCTTTTATGTGATCTTGAAAAATGCTTGAAATATACTGATGGCTAGTCTGACTGTGAACATACTTAAGTATGTCAAAACATTACTGTGCACTGCAAAAACACAAAATCTTACCAAGTATTCTGGTTCTACTTTCTAGTAAAAATATATTTCAAATAAGGCAAAGCGAACTTGTAACATTTAAGCAAGATATAGGAACTTGTATGTTAATAATTCCTTAATGGGCGTGCCGTGGTGGCGTGGGGGTTAGCACGAACCATGTTTGGAGGCCTTGAGTCCTCGACGCGGCTGTCGCTGGTTCGACTCCCGGACCCGGCGACATTTGACGCATGTCTTCCCCCCTCTCCTTCCCCCTTTCCTGTCAGCCTACTTTCAAAAAATAAGGGACACTAGAGCCCACAAAAAGACCCCCTGGGGGGGGTACAATATATATATATATCAATAATTCCTTAATATTTATGAAGTACTAGATCCACTGACATATCTAGTGCTGTCAGTGGATCTAGCACTTATCTTAGTTTTACTTAACTTATAAGACATTTTTCCCACATTTGTTTTATCTTATTGTTTTTGCAGTGTATCAGAATTTGTTCTACAGCCAAATATACTCATTTACTAAAAAATGGGCTTTAAGCAAATACTGAAAAACATACTGATATACTAAAACATTACAAAAAAAACTCCTCTGAGGTGACCGCATTCATACAGAGGACGTCCATTCATTTCCTTTTCAGGCTAACTGCTTAGCAACACAAGCATTTTGTAACCATTCATTTCGTACCACTCAGTGGTACTGAGACAAAAATAGTGTCTCTGCGCCAAAACCGGAACAAAGGATTCCTCGCGAAGGCCACAATGTACCAAAACAGTCCATCAGTCAGAACCCGATTCTCTCTGCCACCTTGTTGAGCTGCATGCTGAATTATTCAGTGTGAATTTGCCTACGCCTCAGTTAACTTTGGCTCTGCTTCAGTTGTGGCCTCTCCACCAACTGACTGCCAGACCCTCCTGCTTTGAGTGAGCGGGCTCTGAGGCACAGACGCAGACGCCGCTGCTCTTCGTGGAGCCCGATCGTTCTAAATATAGCCCGATTTTGATGTGAGAAGGGAGGTGTTACGACTGGCTCAAAGTCATAACAAAACGGGAGACCATGCAGTGGTTAAAGTGCATAAAAAGGAATATTTATTAACAAAAACAACAATGGACTGTGGATGTCAGTATCAGTGGTGTAATGCAAATGCTTGGATGTGTTGTATGAGTGCATATGGAAGTGTTGAAGTGCAAAAACAAAGACAAACTCAAATGTGCAAATGAGGGGAGTTAAGGCCTGATCTGAACTGGTGTTACCCAACACAAAAGGTCACAGCAACAAGTGGTCCACTACCACAAAACGTTGCTCCACAAGTCAAGTAACCAAGCAAGTGACCAACAGAATATGGAGAGCAACACCCACAACATGATCACCCTTAGCATGGTCCAGCACCATACTCAAAGTTACTGCTGTCTCTCAGCCAGCATCACCAAAAGGGCGTCAACCAATAGTGAGCCAACATCTCCACAACACCAAAAGGTCACATCACTGCTTTACAAAGTTTCTCCAGGATTCTCCTTTTCACATAATGACCAACAAAACATGGAGAGTCACACCCACAACAACCCAAGTGGATCAACGGATTGATCAATGGACTGGGGTTGATCAACAGATGGTCGTTGATCAACAGATGGTCAAAAATCGACCACCTGTTGATTTTTGATCTGCGCTCCAAATCAACGGATCAGAAACACCTGCAAAGGGGAGGAGCACAAAGACAGACAAAAGCAACACCTGCAGTCCAGCCCTTAAGGCCCAGGGCCGTAACAGGAGGGTTTAAAGAAAGAAACGCACGATTCCAAGCAATGTTCAACTAGGGTGAAAGCAGCTCAAGAAAGCACAAAAAAGAGGCCTGTGTGAGAAAACCTGGTATATACCACATCCGATGTGGTGGCCAGACAAATGAACAAAGTCCTGATTTTATGCTTTTCATGGCATCTAGAGTAAATCGTGGCATCAAGTATTCTCCATCACTTGTTATTTAGTCCCATCAGTGCTACTTATACACAACCTACAAGCATTTATTAATAGAAAGTGAGACAGTATTGATGTTCCGAACGCTGACAAGATCGTATGACATAGGAGAAACATTTCCGCTTTATCTGATTCAACAGAAACCCAGCAGGTACACAAACCAGCAGAAGTCCTGTACATTAATCTGCAGTTTGGCTCAGAACCCATTCTGGTATTTTCTGACTTAATTCCCGCAGTCGCTGCCTAATACGAGTTATAGCAAGCCAACAAGCTGATGGAGAGCGGAGTGTTAAGCAGAATGATTGCTGTTCAGTGGCAACTAGCCCACAAACACAGTAGCACAGCTTTGTAACACGGAGCTCCAAACCCCGCAGGACAGACGGCAGAAGGACAGCGCCGTCATCCAAACTCTCACAGCAGCATTTAGGACAAACTGGAGGCTTTTTGTCTGATATTTAAGGTTCCAAAAGGATCTGTCTGTTAGTCTGTAAATCACTGAATGCCTTAGCACCAAAATATATCGTTGTATTAACCTTCCACACCACTTCAAGTGCCTCCCCAAGACTAAACCAAAGCATAAGCAACATTCAATTGTTATGCTCCTCCAATCTGGAACAAATCTCCAGAAAACGGCAGAAGTCAAGTCAAAGTTTGATTATGCAGCATATTTACAACCTCAGCTGACCAAAATGGCCCACAACAACCACAACATCACAGGTACATAAATAAAATAAAAACTGAAAATGTTGTTGAACGTTTGAGTTGCAGTCTGCAGCCTCGGCAGGCGGGCATGAGCGGTGAGGTAATCTGCCGAGCTGAAAGGACTCCTCTGTGCTCCATGTGCCAGTGGGAGCAGGGCCGCAGCACCGTCTGTAAGCAAAGCAGGAAAAAAAAAAACACTGAAAAGTCCAAGACTCTCTCAGTGCTATTGTTCGCCTCCTCTGTCAGTCGCCGCTCCGCACAATGATGTGAGGAACTTTATTTCAATCTCAGCTAAGCACACATCTCGACCAAATAATAATCTTTTTTTTTATGCAGAGTTTCTTTGCACTCGAGTAACCAAAACGGTTGCTCTGCCTTATATTTGGTTCAGTGTTTCCTCTTCTGAGTTGTTCTGTGTTTCTCATCGCAGTGTGTGGGACGCTCTAACCGACAACTACATCTCCACCTGGGACGGCCTCAACTCCGAGGGACTCAACGGCAACCTGTCTGACCACGAGGTACACCGTTCTCTAAAAATCTCTGCCTTTTACTTGACTCTTTATTCATAATTGTTATTTTGTCATTTCTTGGTCTTAGGTCGATTTTACTTACAGTGTACATCTGGCCAGATATTGCAAAACTTCTGGGGGAAAAAAGCACCAGAATTTTAATCAATTTCCTAAAGAGTCGATACAAGCCCAAATTAAACAAATTTATTTCCTTATTTTTTATATATATTTTTTCTTTTCTTATATTTTCTTTTTTTCTTATATTTTCAATATATGTCCTGTTTTGTCCTGTCAGTATGCAGCATCCCAGCCTCTTCTTTTTCAATTTTCTTTTTTTTTTTTCAATTTTCATCCCAGCCTCTTCTTGAGTTTTACTTGTGAACATGTTTTTAATTTTACTGGTCAGTGGCAGTACAGTGGGAATGCATTGAGCCCATGTTATGTGTTAACATCTCTCATAGTTTCATTCTGTTTTGCAGACGTTTGAGAAACATTTTGGACTCAACTGTTATCCTTATTGGTGAATAATAAATGCATAAATTAATGAATGCAACGATTTCTTCAACAAATTCTACGACACATCACTATTCTGCCCGGTCTTAAAAGTCTTAAAGACGGGGTGACTCCCTGACTGATTATAGGACCATGAAGTCATGAAGCCATTTAATATTTAAAAGAAGAAAAAATTCTCCTGATTTTCAGATCCATGAAAAAGAGGAGGAGGAAATGAATGAGAAGAACGAGAACGCCAACTGCCTGAACGAAGAGCCTCTGATTACAGCAGATCAGGTTTGTGTGTGACATGAAGAAAACGAGGAGGCTGCCACTTTAAAATGTGATGTAGCCATTCCTCCTAAGAACTTGTTTTGTTTTAGCTTTTACCTGAATTTGCTTGTTGTTTGCGCAACTAATGCGGGCAGAGCGAACATGTAAAAATGACGTTAGGTTAAAGTTTGCAAAAATACTGTGAATTTATCAGATGTTCTCAACTGCAACGGAGCTCCGGGCTCGTGAACTTGCATAGAACGTTTTGATTCTCGTGGAGCCTGAACTGTGAAGCAGTCGGTTTGCTGAAGGAGCTGCTGTGTCAAGTAGAAATCCAGCACTGATCAAAAGCACGCTGCACCTCCGATCAGCTACTTCTCTAGGAAAACAGAAAAGTTATTAGTGCATGGACAGAGAGGAAGCCAGGGTGAGTGTCTGCTGTCTGCTGTCTCTGTCAGAGCCTGAGAGTAGATTAAATCACCAAAATCGTTTCACAAAAATATATTCTTGGGTCTTATCCAAACTCCTCTGTGACTAACTCTTCATCATCTCCAGTGAAAATAGTATTGAGTGTTTTGGCGAATCTCTCTCTCTCTGTCTCAGGTCATTGAGGAGATTGTTGAGATGATGGAGAACTCTCCAGATCCCGGTGAAACCGAGGAGGAGGATGAGGAGGAGAGCAGCCTGTGCTCCTCCAGGACCAACCCCTCCCTGCTGGAGGAGATCAGGCAGCTGTCCCAGGCCTCCAACAACAACTGCTCCTATGAAGGTAGAGGAGAAAAGAGAGTCCTGGTTGTAAATTTGGGCGACGTCGATTTAAAGATTTCTTAGGTTTTCTTACTCTTTGGGCTTCCTCATGTTGTCAGACTGACGGACTGCACTCATGGTGAGAGGTTTTAGTCTGTGGGCATTCTGATCTTTATCAGATTATATAAAATCAAGTGTACAAAATCACCCACTATATATTTGTTATTTATTTAATAAAGATGAAAAAAAAATGGAAAAGTCTGTGAAAAACTAAAACCCAACATGTTGAAATAATATGCATAACACATGTTTAACCCTATCCCTAACTAACAGATTACATACAATTATAAACAAGGTTATTCTTGTAGCTGCGCAAATAAGAAAATGTATCTTTGTATTAAAAGAAGTTACTTTTTTAGGACTGTTTATATTCTAATAGCAGTATCTGTGGCCTTAAAGAGAAGCGTTTTGACTCATAACCATGTTTATAGTCATATAATACAGTAACACATTGTTCCATCTAAAGTGGACATTTCTCAGATCCAAGTCAGATAGAAAATATTAAAAATTCTTAACAAAGTGTAGCTCTTTTATTGAAGACAACAAAACCCCAGTATGGCTGCCGTGAATACGCATGGTCATAAATATAAGGAAATAAACAGTTTATTGCTTTTGACTTTCATTAAGCCTGTGTTCAACATCTACACTGTTACACATTCTAGAATAGAATAGAATAGATTAGAATAGAATAGAATAGAATAGAATAGAATAGAATAGAATAGAAGTACTTTATTCATCCCAGCAGGGAAATTACTTAATTACTTAAAATTCTGTTTATTTGCTAAGTTTATTTCATAGTGTTGTAAAATTTAGCTCCTACTTTTTTCCTCTTGGTGTTTCATCTTCTACTGGGTTACTTTATGCAAATAATAACCTCTCTCAGTAAATTTAGGACTGTTTCTTTTAACAGCTTCAGCATTTTCTGTGTTGCCCGGAGAGTTTGGTTGTGGTCGTGTTGCTGCTTTTCTCCTGGCAGGCTCTCACCGTCTCGTCTTCTCCCCTCGTTTCCCGTCCTGCAGGCCTCAGCTGCATGCCCAGCTCAGCGCTGATCGAGCTGCTGCACAGGGTGGAGGCCGCCATCCGGGAGTACTCGGAGGAGCTGGTCAACCAGCTGGCCCGGCGGGAGGAGCTGGAGTTCGAGAAGGAGGTGAAGAACACGTTCATCACAGCTCTGATGGAGGTGCAGAACAGGCAGAAGGAGCAGCGGGACAGCAGCAAGCGCAAACGGCGGGACAAGGCGCTCAGCCTGCAGGGGGGCGGGACGGTGCCCTCCAATGGGGGCAACACCGCCTCTTCTGGTCAGAAGACCGGCACCATGCCGGTCAAGGTGAATAATTCAAGTGAAACTCATTGTATAGATTCATTTCATACAAACTGATGTTTTCAAGCTTTTGCTTCTGGTAATTAGGATGATTTTCAGATCACTGTGAATGAAAACGAATGAGATGTGGACTTAGAGGTACAGTATGCAACTTTTATGAAAGAAAATATGTTTTTAACATTTTTGCTAAAGCTGTCACCATGTCATGACAGTATAATATGAGACAGATAGTCTGTGGAAAGATCCACCTTCCTCCTGAGCTACTGTGGTAGCCTGAAGAAATGCACCACTCCAGCCAAAATCAACCAATCAGAGCCAGGAGGATAGTCTTAGCACCGTCAATCAGTCTAATGTACTCGCTGCTAAATGTGCTAATGGCAGACAAACAACTTACAGTTTATCCGTAGTCATCTGTTGCTATGCTAACTAATTCATGTCAAAGGATGGAAGAGGATGAGCTGTGCCACATGGAAGGTGATTGACAGCACTAAGACCCTCCTCCTGGCTCTGATTGGTTCTTTCTGGAAAGCTGTGGATCACTGGGTGAATTCAAAAGAGCTGGAGTATTTCACAGATTACCTGTCGCATGCCATGCTTTCAAACCACAGAAACAGTTTAAAAAATATGTTTAAAAAATATATATTTATTTTTTTATAAAAGTTATTAAAAGTGTTATTATTTTCAAAGGGTTATGTCTTTAAGGTAATCACAGAAAAGTGACATCCCGGAATCTGGTTGCTCTTCCTCTTTCCTTCTCTGGCTCTTCCACTAATGGATGTCAGATCCATTACACACTAAATGATCTTACAGGAACATCTATGTCTATTAACAGCCCAGTTCAGCTCGCTCTGCTCCTGCTCAATAACACGGGCCTAATGGATTTTCCCTACATGCAATGCACAAACGTTGGTTTTATCTGAGAGAGCAGATACCTGAATCTGTGCTGATAATGTCGAGCAAATAAACGAAAACTATGTCCGTAGTTCTACTTTGAGCTACTTAATACTGTAAATATGCTGTTTATAAGAAATAAAGAGAACTGATAGTAATGATATACAGATATCAGCACAGTTTTACAAAAAAAAACCCCATACTTTTAACAGTCCCTCATTGTGTGTGTATGTGTGTGTGTGTGTGTGTGTGTGGTTGGTTGTGATCCATAGCGCTTCAGCATGGAGGGCCTCTCCAACATCCTGCAGACGGGCATCAGGCAGACATTTGGAAGCACAGGAAATGAGAAGCAGGTAATGTGCTGACTCATCATGTTAGCTCTCTTAACTAATGATAATTGAATCTTCTATACTGTTTTGCTGAATAGAAAATTTAGCTGAAAGCTCAGCCGGCACCAGTTGTCTATGTGGGCAACTGGTGCAACGTTTGGTTTTCTGGTGATACATTTTGTTTTTACTTTTATTTTTTTGTGATAGATGTAATAGAAGTTAACCGCCTGAGGCTTAAAAGCGTTGGTAAGATAAGTTCTGCTACTGCTATAGTTCTGCTGCAGTTTTTGCAAGACTGACTGCTACTGGAGATCCTTCCTGTCCACAGCATCCTCATCCACCAACACTCTATCTGAATCCTTACATCTACATCTGGATGCAAACAATTTCTGAAAATTATAATTATGAAAGAAGTCTGAGTGAGAGACGTGCATCACATCCCAATCGCACCACTCCTGGTTCAAGACGCATCCAAACAGAAGCTAAAGTCACAGGCCGTTGCCATTAGTATGCTTTTCTTTTCATTAGCTACTTTTGTCTTGTTCTCAGCTTGTAATGATGCTGTTGGATCCCATTGCTGAATAACTAAAACCTAGACGGCAGCGTCCATACTTCCGTAAACGGGGCGTGGCTGTGTGACGTTCTTCTTCAGTGGATCACTGTGGCGTTGTAAACCGTTCACCCAAAAGATTGACATCACATTTAATAAGTATCCTGGATGACCACGCAAAAAAAAAGAAGAAAAAAAGTCAGAGTCTCTTGTTCTACGTGTTTGCATTCAGTGGTGCACATCGGTGACAGCATGCTGCCTTCATCACTTCTCTTTCTTGGTAAACGCTCTGAACATTTGCTTTGTTTCAGTATCTGAACACTGTGATTCCATATGAGAAGAAAACCACCCCTCCATCTGTGGACGACCTGCAGATGCTCACAAAAAGTAAGCATCCGCATGAGAGGAAACGTGAGAATCAATCGCCAGGTTCGACATGTAAAATTGCTGTGAACCTTTTCTCCAAACAGTCCTCTACGCCATGAAGGAAGACAGTGAGAAGGTGCCTACACTGCTGACCGACTACATATTAAAAGGTAAACACATCCAAACTCTTCCAGAAATCAGCGAGCTGCTTAGTCTGACAAGAATGCAGTGAGGGACAAAACAGGTCCTATGGATAAAGCACAAAATTGGAATAAAATATATACATAATATCATTTTTTCAAATATCTGACAAAACTAACCTGGGCCATGTGAGCACAACAATGTATGTTTTCCTGAATATTTGCTGAATATTTTTTATTTTAAACATTGTAGCAGGTGGATGGTGCCTCTAAAATCCTTCGTCCTGGAGCAGAACTCAATATATTATAATAGTTTAAAACAATTAAAGGAATACTAAGATAATATATCATGACAATTAAGTATAAGTATTCAAATAAATAATTATAAATGTATCAATAAATTGAATTAAAAATCATTTTTCTATATTTTCCAACTCAACTGAAATTTGTCCCAAGTTTTTGTCAACACCGCCAGACATAAAAAGAATGTAAAACAATCAGGCATTATTGGGGGGCACCAGAACTTCTGAGGACCCCATGACATCCTCCTTTCTCTTCCTTTGCTAAAAGGGCTAAGCAGCTTTAGTGGGCTTATGTCTTTAGTTTTTTCTTCTGTTTTATTCCCACGTTGTTCGTCACAACCATGATGTGTCAACACCATAACTGACAATTTACAAAATTTTGATGAAGTTTTGTGAAATAAATGCTTAATTTTACTACACTGTAAAGATTTCATGGACCTGATGAGCTACAATATGGCCTCCTTCAGAATAACATCATATAAACTGAGGTGGTTTGGCATTTCGTCAACTCCGTCAGATGTCAACACAGAGTTTTTAACTCTGATGGTGTGACTCTTTCAGTGATAGTGTTGACAAATCTCACTTAAATGTGCAGTTAATTCATTTTAATGTATTTTATATAAATGGCTTTACTTCACATGTATCAAGTATTTCTTTTTACTCTCTAGTTTGTCACCACCTTCAGTTCTATGTCAACTCCAACATGCAGTCAACTCTGTCAGATGGACTTTATGTTGTTTTTTTGTCTTAAATAATATTTATTTTGTTTCTTGAGAAGCATTTGTCTGTAAAACGGAGTAAAAATATCACTAATAGGGTCATTAAAAAAATAATAATTTTACATTTATTTTTGTCAGATGGTGATGACAATGTTCTGGGTCAGGCCCATTAAAAATAAAAAAAAATTAAAAAAAATTGCACCTGGGAGCCTGCACCTTAGCATCTTTACATTTCCAAAACATTATTTGTCATATATAAGCTTGAGGAATAACTTAAAAATTTTTTGGAAAAATTTAAACCCATTTTGTCCCACTTCTCAAGAATCACTGAGCGGTTTAATTTGATTTATCTTCCCTTTCAGTTCTCTGTCCCACCTAAAGAACCGTCATACCAGGAGTGAAGTGTGACAGAGAAACCGACCCCCGTCCCCCAGGACTTTCCTAACCTTCCTTACCTCTGGCCCAGTCTGCATGAGCTCCCCATTACCAACCATGGATCGACACCATCCACATTATCTCATCCATCTAAACGACGACTACTGCCTCCTGCTGAGCTCACCTCCTCCTTTCCTGCACACCCATCTCAGGCCAGACACCGAAATGGCCGCCGCCTGAAAAAGCGACCGGGACGGTCCAGTCCCACTTTTACAGGACTTCACTAATGGAGCATGATAAGCTGTTTAACGATCACAAGAGATCACTTCGGTGCAGGGATCCAGTTTCAGATATCACTTCTCTCTTGTCTTGTCATCTCTTGTTTCGTTGTCATGCTTTTGCTCTGACAGACACGGTTTTTGTTAAGTTTCGACTGAATTTATTTACAAAGGCGTTAATCACGGAATGATTGCTCTTTTCAACACATATATACAGTCATCCATATAAAGTGGATTGTATGGGGAAACGTGATTCAGAAGAATACAAAAGCCATGCACCTTTTTCTGCCAACTCAGTACTGTAGTTCCTTTAGAGTGAGAAGAAACACACTACTATTACGGGTGCAGTGCGTTACAAAGCTTCTTTCACAGTGAATATCCAGTGCTCTTCAAACCTTTTTTTTGTATTATTTAATTTGAAATATTAATATATATATATATATATTATGTTGTACATTATTTTTTACATTTATTTACTGTAACTGTTATTCCACTCTGCGCAGCCACCTAGAGGTGTACATCTGGTTTTTTTAAGTTCAGTGACTGAAAAAAAAAAATCATTTTAATAACTGTGTATGTATTTGCATATTTTCTTTCTTTTGCCCCATGTAGATGAATGTTACATCGCTTAATTGCTCATTCAAATAAACTTCTACCCTCAATGTTATTGCTTCCTTTTATGCATCCACTGCATCAGTGGATCAAAAATCCACCAACTCACATCTTAAGACATGTATCTATGAGTACAGTGTGTAAGAATATGCTTAACCATCTGTGAAACTATTTTGTTGCTTTTACAAATCAATCACGACCAACGAAATCTGACGAAAAAGGAAAAAAAAACTTTTAATGTCAAACTGAAAAGTGATTTCTAGCAAAGCAATGACTCTTAGATACATGAATTTAACATGCAATAAGTGATCACATAAATTAAATATTCAACTCCCTCAAGTCAGTGTTTAGTAGATGCCGTCACAGAGCAGAGTCTGTGTGGATCGGTCTGAGTCGGGCTGGACATCTGGCCGCTGCAGATTTACCGCAAACTTTACACCCCACGTTACTACAGCTAAACCAAAATAAAAAATAAAAAGAATAAAAAATCAGATTTTATGTGGAAATTACTGATTTCTCACGCTTTCTTCTTTACTTCACCAACAGAGCTGCTTTGCTGCCACCTTGTGGTCTAAGACCTGAAATCACTTACACTTACATTAAAGTTTAGAAGAGAGAAAGCGTTAGGAGGCAGAGTGTCCAGTGTTTGTTTTTTTAGCTGATTTTGTCGTCTGTTCAGAAATGTTTGTGATTGCTGTTTGTACAAATTGGTCTCGGATCTTCACGTTTTCCCACTGATTTCTTTCTGAATCAATATCCTGAGTGAATAAATACCACAGCTTTTCAACAACAGCTCTAGTATTAAGAGGGTGGGGCATTATGACATTTAAACCATTTTTAAAGAAAGAAAAAAAAAAAACAAACGCAAGAGTTTGTTTATATTTATTTGAAAATATCAGGCTTTTTTTTTTCCATGAACATGAATGGAGAATACAAGTGGACAATGCACACCGATGTCTGGACTTCAAGCCTTCTGTATAAATAAGATGCTTCACCGCCTGTTTGTCCACAGAGCCTCTAGGATGCATCCAGCTGTGATGGAGAGCATTTATTTAGTTCATAAAGTTACATAGTAAAAAGAAACGCTGTTCATGTGCTCTTATATTTGCTGTAGAAAAATAAAGGCTCGACTTTAACAATGCATTATAATCATCAATGTACACATTGAAACGACTCGGTCACACTCTAAAACTCTGATAACCGTAAGAAATGAAACATTTTCCAGTTTGATTTAAGTGTCGTCGACATTCAGCAGAAATGCTCCACAGCTAAGAAACATTTCAACTCATTTGTTTCAGGATAGGTGGTTCTGGAATGTTTTCACTTTCTGTGGAAGCCAGGCAGCTAATAAATGTCTCCGTGCGTCCAAAGTACAGCAGGAGAAAATATGACAAACATTTTTTAAAAGCGGACAAGAAATCCAAATACATATAAAAAATAAAACATCTTCAATAAGGAAACTTATATATGTGGTCACCTGGATACATTCCTAAAGAAGATAATTTATTTGTTCATAGTCAGAATGTTTAAATTCCTGCAAGTGGAGAAGCTTCTCTCTATAAACCAACAAATAGTTTTTACATTTTTACTCTTGATTGGATTCCTCCTACCATTTCTGACACAATTTTTAGTTTGTAACTCTTCCTACGAAATATTTCAGAATGTGCAAATTGATCAGGAATAGTGAGTTATGACTTTTGGTGGTTATAAACTAATAATAATAATAAAAATATGAAGAAAGGTCAGCCCTTCAGAGTTAATCCCTACACCAGAAACACGATTCAAAGTAAAACCCAAACTTTATCTGATTGGGTTTTTTGATACCATTGTCAACAGTTTAGCTTAAAGTTTCCTGTTTGTTTGTTTTAAACACGGGGTCGTTGTTGCAGCGCTTCATAGTTCAACACAGTTTTTACCCTGTAAAATATTCAATAGGTTTTAAAGTCACACTGCTTTTGTCCCCAACGTTTCACCTCCACATTTGGAGGTTTAATAAATATCTATGAGTTTTACTGCGGCCTTATATTACAGCTCAGTTTTCCTTTTCATTACCAAACTGAAACAAAGCAGGCACGTAAAAATGCTAACGTGGTCACTTGTATAAGGATTTGTTCGACGTGGCTTCATAATTTTCTTGCAGTAGCTGTTACAATTTTAAATTAATAAAATTCTTACGTTGCTCAACAGTTGTCTTCTATTGAGTCTTTATGCTTGCCTCTATAATTTCAAAAATGATCAACTGTTTATTAAACTATCATAAACATAAATGTCATGTAGCTAGCTACTGTGCTTGAGAGAATAAAGCTGGTGTCCGTAGGCATCTTCAGAATATCTAAAGGATTTTCAGTATTCAGTGTTTTTATCAGTGAAGGGATGATTCATTTGAGCAGGTATTTCTGAAGCTGAGAGAAACAATTTGTGACATTCTTCCCTGACAATATTAAAACCTAAGGAAGCTCTGTGTAACAGTGACCTGAAGTAAAAGTGCTGCTGTAAAAAGGTGTAACATGTCAGGAACGGAGACGATTTTGTCTTTGGTTTAGCATCCAGTGTTTCAGATAAATAGTCCATCTAAGTTCGATATCATCATCCATACAGATTAGACCTGAAAAAGAAAAGAAACAAATGTCTGGAACACATTTAGAAACTAATAAATATTATATTTATATATTTCTTTTGTCTTACTGGAAACTTGACATATTATAATGAAAGGATGAAAATATGCAGAGCTACAACAAACCAGTTCTGATTCAGAATCATAAGCAGTTTCCAAGACTAGAGACTAGAGAATGTTTCAAACAGAACTCCGTCCACCCAAACCAACCCCTCGTTTCTTCAAGCCGGATCTAATTCAGGATCTCCAGAATCCTTCTAACATTAAATGGATCACAGCAAATCTAAACTACCCGGTTTTCACAGAAATGCAAAGACCTGTCTCCATCACAACACCTCAGGCTGCTTCCTCACAATGTGCAGAATCTCCCTCTAAATACGGGAAGTTTCTGCACCTCCACCATCAAGTCATGGCTGCGGAGGAGAAAACCAATACGGTATTTTCTTCAGCTATTGGCAGGTCTCTGTGCGGACGCGTCCCCCAGGCTCAAAGACTGACGCTTTGTGCTCTGCAGGCATGACTTAGTTTGAGTAGACTGAAAGAATTATGCACTCCACATGCAGAACTTGTGCTTTTTCCTCTCGTCGCTTATCTGATCAAAGTGAGACTTTCAACCCTTGGAGTTGCTGTTTAAGAGTCGGGCTGCGGGGAAATGCAAAACTGCGATTCAAGCCTCGTGGTTTCTCCATTCTCTGTGCCAAAGATGATGCTGGAGTGTCATGACTAAAACATCTGCGCCTGAGAAACTCACTGAGGTTTGAGTGCTTTGCTGGGAGCCTTGCTTCCACGTGCTGCAAAGTGTTTGCAGAGATCAAACATATTCTGGCCTTTTCTTTAAATGTTGCCATGTGAAGGGCTCTTAAGGAACAACGACATTTCCTTCGGGTAGTTGTTGTAAGAAAGGGTGGCTGAGAGATTCACGTCCTGCGTATTTCCTGTAATATCTTTGCCGAAAATTGGGAATAATAAATCCTTTAAAAAAAAAACAATCCGGTTGCCGGGTGAACAGGAGGAGAACAGCAGGCAATAAAAAAGTAGAAAAGAGAATTTCATCTATACGTTATTTGTGAGAACAGAATATAAAGAGTGAATACAAAGCAAGTAAAAAGCATGTCTTGAATGGTTGTCATGGTAGCCTGCTGATTTGAAAGCCTGTAACAATAAATGACTTCTTCCTCTCGTCCTGTTTGCTAAAAAAATAAAATAAAATCATGAAGCGTTCCCTGCAGAGACCCGGCTGAGCCTCCGGTCAGTCTAACTGCGTGGCGCGGCACTTCCGTTAGACCAGAGAACCTGCTTGGTTTTGCGCGGGAACCATGATGGGCACCCCTCCCATGCGGTGGATGTTGGAGGCTGTGATGGCGGAGGTGGGCAGCGGTGGCGGGGACGGGGCGGGCTGGAACTGCCCCTGCAGCTGGGTGTAGGTCTGGGGCAGCTGCTGGGCCTGGGGCAGGTGGCCGTAGCGCTCCTGGACCGCCTGCGAACTGCCGTTGGCGGCCTGGGCGGAGGCGGGCTGTCCGTGGGGCAGCGTGCTGCTGTTGTTGTAGCTGTAATGAGTGGGAGTGGAGGCCCCCTGGTGGCGGGGAGGTCTGTAGCCGGCGGCGCTGCCTGTGGCTGTGATGATGGAGGCGGTGTCCGATGCAGGATGCTGGGGATACTGCTGCAGGTGGTGGTGGTTGTCTTTGTGGCGCGGGCTGGAGGCGATGGAGGACAGCGTGCCGTTCTTCGAGATGACATCAGAGCCCATCCCGCTCTTCGCCCAGGAGACGCGCTTCGGAGCCTGAGCGTCTTCCCTGCAGGTCAGGGGCACATCAGGAGTTAAAGAAACCAGCCACTCTTTTCACTTCTGACACCGATTCAAATATGGCAGATTAAAAAGTCCCGTCATGACAAAGTGCAATCATGTGTTTTATAAATTCAACACATTTTCAGGCCTTAATTTTAAATATATGCATTTAACACTTTTCAATACTTTTCAAGGATGCATGGACACCTGGTGAAGGTGAAGAGCTTTGCATGCTGAGGCTCAGGAACAGACCTGTTGAACTGAACTGCATTCGCCTTTACGAGTTTCTCGTTTCACCTCCTAATTCTGCTAAACGCACAACTCACTCTTACCGATATGATAAAGAAAATGCACATCCTCTTTCAGTTTCACTGCTTTGTATAGCAAAACTAACAAAAATAACCTGGTCTTTACAAGGTTTAAATTGATTTAGGTTCCACGCAGGACTGTACACATTTTTGATTTCATCCTGTCATCATATTAGAATTGAAGCCAATATGGAAAAGATGTGAGTAACTAAGTATATCTGATGTTTCAGTAGCTTGTACTGTAATAACTTGAAGAGGTTTTATCAATTATATCTTGTGACTGAGACTTTTACAAATCATTTGTACTTCCTGGAAGTTTGTGGCTATTTGTCAGACTGAGGAATTTTTTTTTCCTTGTATTTTTTTTGTCATATACGGATGCTGTATGTAATACAATTGCTTTACCCCATCAGCATGGAAATATTGGTAAAATGAGCTTTTCTGCCATCAGTTTTGATTCGGATGAATGTTACCAGATGAACTCACTTGATTTCATTGGCCATGTCGTCCTCGTTGTCTCTTCTTCTCTTGAAAATGAACAGAAACCCGACGCAGACACAGAGGAGGAAGATGAAACCGAGGACCGATCCAACTGTTGCGCCAACAATCATTCCAACCTTACTGGCTGAAATTGTGGAAAATCAAAAAACGAAAACGGAGTTTGCTTCATAGTTTCAGAAGTTTGAAGTACAGTTTGTGATATGTCTGGTGTTACGTACTGTTGATGATGTCCAGGGTGATGGAGCAGGTTTCACTTCCTGCTGTGTTGCTGGCTGTGCACACGTACATCCCGGACATGTTGCTGCTCAGGTTGCTCAACTTCAGATCCCCAGTGTTTTCATCTGAAGCAGCAGGGTGACCACAGACACACGTCCAACCATTAGAAACAACTTTCTGTGCATTTAGGAGGTGTGGACTCTGCACAAACGTTATGTGGCAGGTAGTCATGGAGACACATTCCAACAAACCACTTCATGCATTTGGCTCAGTACAAGTTTTTTGTTTCATCAATAAACAGAAGAAAAAAACAATCAACAACAAGAATAGAACAAGAATAACACATTTTCTGAACTGCACTGAACTGCCAAACCACCAAGTCATCTGTCATATGTTATTAATTTTATTTACCTTTACAATAATGAAGGTTAATAAAAGGTTAAGATAAGTGAAATTATCCCAGCTATGTTTTAATCCAATTGTCAAATTTTGAGCAATTTTTTTTAATGTCGCAAAAAAAGCAAAACAAACAAACACAAAAAACAGCCTATGCAATTTTGCCATTTCCATCAACTTTTTGTAATGCAATACTTCAAAAAGCGCATAAAACAATTACGAAACAGAGATAATGTCTGACTTTCAGGAAGAATAACAGGAAGGGTGAATGGGGTAGCTACAGCAGATTTACTCTTGTCATGTTTTGCTCTGTTTTATCCTTTAAAGTTTCAAATTCTGTCTGTCATGAAGTATCTCCAATATCTAAACTTTACACATGGAAACTGCTGGGTATGCTAACTAACTGCTAAAATAAGATGCTAAAGACAGTACTCTGTAATATTTTTGCCTTAAAAACCAGTAAAACTCTGACACCTTGTCTCTCCTCCTTCTGTAAGTAACAGCACCAAGTCGTCAGGTACACCTTCAAGGCATTCACAGAAGTTGTCCCAAAAAATAATCATGATACTACACAGTTCTTTGTAAAACGACAATGTACAAAAAAAAAGCTTGTTCAGAGTTTCCTGCCTGTCATACTGTATTAGGTAAACAATAAGCTAATCATAGGCAATAGTCTGCCTATTCAGGGGATATTCTGCTTCTTCATCTGAATACATTTAGCCCTAAATTGACTAACAATGGTCAACTGTAATTTTATTGTCACCACTGGGGACTAAAAGATGCAAATGAGTGAATGTTATGGTCCATTCATCATGGTTAATTAGAACCACTGCAGCTGATGGCAGGCGGAAACTCAAGAACACTGAATGCTGGAGTTTAATGGAATTCATTTGAGGGTGTGCACACACACATACAGCAAGGGTTTTACAGTTTTGATTTCTTTTCCATTATCCACTTTAACAGACGTATCTGTTTTCAGTTAACAAATGCAAGATACATGTCACCTTATGGGTGGGAAAAGTAATAAATGTAATTCTCTCTCATTAGTTTACATGAGAAAAACTTTCATTTTGACCTCATCGTGCCTACAGAGTTCGATGAAATCAAAGCTGCAGTTTTACTCACTGAGCATCGGTGCAAAAAAGACCTCAGAGGTAGGACTGGTTCTCCTCCACTTGTACAGCGGGACAGGCTTCCCGGCACTAGACGTGCACGTCAGAGTCACGTTTCCTTTCAGCACTGGCTTCCCGGTCACAGAGCACTTGGGAACAGCAGGAGGGACTGAGGAGAAACACAGAAGTTGTCAGAGGTTTTGGGTGTGCTGCCATTCCCAACAGCATATCTTCATTCAGACTTTGAAATTCAGACATTTAATACTTTTTCCTCACCCTTCACTTCAAGAAAGACCTCAGCGGGACTAGCAATAACAGAAGGAATGATGATCTGACACACATAACGGCCAGAGTCAGACTCCCTGGTGTTGTTGATGTACAGAGAAACATCACTCGAAGGCATGGCCTTCAGGAACCCGACGCGGCCCCTAAACTGGGGGCTGCCCTCGTTGATGATGCCTTTGGTGTAGCTGATGACCTGTACAGGAGGACACAGGGAAGCACAACAACAGCTTCTTATTCTCTTTAGCACAAGAGCTGCACATACGGCTAAAAACAGGTCTGAGTACATCTGTCCAAGACAGGGAGAGCAGTTTGACTAACATGCTTACTCATTTGGGGTCAGCGGTCTCAGGGATGTTCATAATCCCGACATCTCTGGCTCGGAAAATTGGAAATGTTTGTCATTTTTCAAAATCGTGTTACAGTTACAAAAACTCAATTTGGACTCAAAAGCCTTCCTTCATCACCAGGCACTGAGTCATTTCTAATATCAATAGTATGACAAGCTTTTGTCTCTTGGGTGAGGTTGGATTTTTACACACA
Source organism: Xiphophorus maculatus (assembly GCF_002775205.1). NCBI lineage: Eukaryota > Metazoa > Chordata > Actinopteri > Cyprinodontiformes > Poeciliidae > Xiphophorus > Xiphophorus maculatus. The sequence continues at coordinate 16,454,882 of NC_036453.1, read as the reverse complement.
CACACACACACACACACGCACACACACACACACACACACACACACACACACACACACACACACACACACACACACACACACACACACACACACACACACACGCACACACACACCCACACACACACACAAAAAACAAGACAAAGAAACAAAAAACCCCAATATTTTTTCAAACTAGTTCAAAGATTTCAGTTCTAATGGTGAGTATTTCCTATGAACACCAGTATCTAACGAGTTCAGGTCTGTACACACATTATCTGTAAGAAAAGAGAAATAGACATTCTCTGTATCAGGGTTGCAAAAAAAGTTCTTCTTATGGTCCTAGTTTCAAAGTTCTTGCAGATTGTTCTTTATCATCATCTGAGCAGAACATTTTTCTTGTATGGGTTCTGAATTCAAGAAAACTGCTGCCACACTGATAAAGGCAGCAGTGAGAAGGCCCTATGAAGACTTCTGATAAATAAGTGCTTGTCTGTTGTTAAGTTCTGTCATTGCTCTTTTTCCTGCCACTTCAAGCAAAGGCTTGCGATTACTCGTACGACAGTAGACCAGATTGTAGCCGGTTTCTGGGTTGGGCGTAAGCACCAAACACTCACAGCCTCAAGACAACAGACAGCTGTAGAAGAGCTGCAGTGTTTCACTAGCAAAGATGGAGTCTAATGTTCATGTCTGTGTAACTTGGGCTTTTTCCACCCACAGGAACTTTGGAGCAGATCAAACAAACTATAGTCAGCAAAACTTCCTGACTGCAATCTTTCCTGCCAGGAAGAGTCTCAAATCATTGAACAGACTTCAATAACCCACAGGACCCCAACAAACTGATGCCAAGGTTTCAGTATCAGACGCCACACACTCCCTCAGAGGCACTTAGTTGTTTGCTCAACAAACTAAAGCCGTTCCTCTGGTTGTTCCCTGTATTCAGATTTACCAATTTATTCACATCTCTGTAACAAAAAATCTGTAAGCTGTAACAAGTTTGCTCTACCCGACTTTGGGGGAACAGCTGCTCCACTTTCTCAGTGGTTCAGGAGTCGTATGACCCTCTATATGAATGACGCCATACAAACTTGCCTCACTTTCCAGAAAGTTCCACTTTCTGTTCACAAAAATGTTTTGTATTTTTTTTGGCTCTGATGCAGTTCAAGTCTGAATCATTCATCCATCCATCCATTTTCTAGCACCCTTGTCCCTAGTGGGGTCGGGAGGTGCTGGTGTCCATCTCCAGCGAACGTTTTGGACGAGAGGCGGAGTTCACCCTGGACAGGTCGCCAGTCTGTCGCAGATGTCTGAATCAAATCAGTCAGAAAAATTAAGTAAGAACTCCATATCTGTGTCACATGTGGGCCGAAAACAGTACTTCTACAGCACACGTGGCCCACCTCTGGCCCAGATCCATTCCAGATAGTGGCACTAAGCTTTGTGTGCAAAGGTTGTTTGGCTTTACATATGACTGCTTGAGCCTAAGTTTTGTGTATCTGATGCACCTAGTCTAACCAAAGCTCTCTCTGCGAACAAAATGACACAATTTTCATCAACTGATTTTGGCACTTCGGATGAAGCGTCGGGGCCTTCACACAAAGCAAGAATTAGCCAGCATGATCATAGTCTGCTTCATATTTATTGGGTAACAGTATCTTCTAAGGGAGGAAAGTGTCCGTTATATTTCTGTACTAAAAGTCCTACATGCCTGGTTGTGCAGCTGACTTATAGCTGCATTTTACTACAGCATTCTTGAAAGTGTCTCAGCTCAGGTGAAGCTTCAGAGCTGTCACACTTCATTCTTGTCATCTGTGTTTTTGGCTCCAAATAAGAGCAGAGCAAGACTCTGGATGACTGTTCAAAAACACTAAAGACTCACTTTGAATAAATCTGCCCAGATCCCACTCCTCCATCTGCACAGCTCATTAATCCACGCTCAGCAGACCCCAAAACCCGGACACTGTTCTAAACTGGACCGGGACAAAGTTTACACACTGAAAGCTTTTTGGAGGACAGGTTCTCCCAGGTTTAGAGCCACAGGAACAGAAACACATTATTTCTGAAGTAAAGTTTTACAGCTGGGGAGAAATGAACATGAATATTTACAGACATTATCAAACTGCCTCCTCACCTGCTGGGTGCTGTCCGTCACAAAGTTCCAGATGATGGTGCTGGTGGCCAGGTCAGTGTTTGGGTTTCCGACGTACGAGGCTATTAGCTGCACCAGTTTACCTTTGACCACTTCCATGCTGGTTTGAGACATTTCGATGTTGGCCCATACGCCTAGGCGAAGGAAACAAAGATTTTCCTCATTAGGTTTTATGATATTTATGTCATAAAAAGCTAATAAACACAGTGAAAACATATGTTAACTTGACCATTTCTAGATCTAGTAATATATCAGTTAAAAGTTAAACTAAACTATGGCTTAACTATGGTTAAAGTTTGCTTTACCCAAAATATTAATAAGATTATCACTACACTGTATTAATATTAAGTCCAGCAGGAAGGGCTGAGTTTTTCCACGTGTAGACGTTAGAAGTGTTTTGTTTTAGCTGCAGATGCATCTATTGCCACAAATGATCACTAAATAAATAACATTGTTGCATTTTAGGCAATAATTTTTTTTATTTAGAAAAGAAATGTATAAATGCATTTGCATATTTTAATGTATTTCTAAAATTTATGAAATAAACTTAAGTGGTTAATTGAAAAATCTGCAGAAAGTGCCAATTTTTTACCTGATTGATCTACTGAATAATCGGCAGATTAATTGATTACTAAAATAATTATCAGTCGCAGCTCTAGAATCTAGTATTAGAATGAACAAAGGCTCAAATCCTGAAATTCCCCAACTCATAGCCCATCAGTTACTAAACATTCTGCTGTATTACTGCTTAAAAAATAAATAAATCAAGGATTAGCTATTAGAAAGCTAATCTAAATCTATACCAACACTGTTTAACCAGGTCAAACTGTAGGTGAGACAAATAAAGAACAATGAAGAAAAGGTCACTGATGGGCTGAAATGTAGTGTACATCTATAGCCAGACAGGGGCAGCACAGAGCCAAGACTCACCAAAACATTAAAGTCCGTATCTACACAGAAGCTCTCTCCATGTCCTTAACTGTTTATAAACCAAAGATTCAGAAAGAGAATAACTGATTGTCCTGCAGACGGAGACTGCTGCTGACTCTGGTGTCTGTTTACTGTAATTAAAAGATTTCTCTGCATCCGTTGTGAGAAATAATGGAGTTCAAACTGTGTTATTTGGCCTCTTTCACTTCACTGCCTCTTCCTGCAGCCATGACTGAGACAAGACACAAGAGAGCAAACAGGAGGAGTATTTAAATACACTAGAGTACTTTATTATTATTATTATTATTATTATTATTATTTGTAGCATCACATTTTTTAGCGTTCTCACCTACAGAGGTGAAAGTCTCTGCCCTCCTGAACCTGAGCTATTCTGGAATATTCAAGCCGCTGACATCTCTCGGAGTGTGGAAACATGACAGTTGGACACATAAAAATTAACGATGGGATCCCAGCATATGTGACTGACATGCAAATTTACAATGCTAAAAAGGCCAAAGAAAATCAGCTGTCATTAACAAAATTTCCTCTATGTGGAAGAAGTGATGAAATCAAATGTAACTATAACGTTCAGTTCAAAAGTGTTTCCCTGCGAGAGCCTGAGCTGAAGCTTTTTACTACGTCTCCACAGACTAGACACTACAAAGAACATGAGTGGTCCACTAATGTCGCAGCATATGATTCGTGGGTGTTGCAGATTCCAGTATTAGGACGGTTGCCTCATGCAGGCTGCCTTCTAGAGGCCACATACTTACATTATTATCTAGAGGCATGTTGAAAATTAGACCCAGAAGATGTCAAACCTTTGTCTCTTCAACCAAATAAAACTGGGTCAACGTTTGAGTGGAAATCATGCAATAGATAAAGCGATCTATTAGAGCCATGTTAATAAGCTGAATGTTGGTCTCAGTCATCCTGGATATTTGGTGGAAGAAATGAAAGATCTGAAAAAAAAAAAAATCCAAATACACCAAACATGGTGCCTGGGTTTATGGGGCTCTAAAAACAATCTTTCACAAGGACTGTGGTAGCCGGATGTGAACTTATTTACTTACTCTGTACCTAAGTTTAAATCATATAAAGTTCATTCATATAGCATAATTAAAAACAATTTTCCATCCAGCAACGTGTGATGCAAAGAGAAATGTCTAAAACTATAATAATATAGAAGCAATGAAAATAGATCAGTACAAATTAAAAAAGCTAGAATTCATAGATGCTCTGCTTCACCTCGGATCAACTGGAACATATATTTTTTTAGTATGCTGCAATACTACATATTTATCTGCATTTCCAAACAACCGTTATCAATATCACATAGCAAGATGAAAATGTTTGTTTTTTTTTCTGGCTACCTGAATATCTGGCTTGAATATCGAAGCAGTTATTTTGTTTTATCAAAGTTTTTATTCCAATGCTTGGACTAAAAACTTTTTTGGACACAGATGTTCCAAATCAGACCTTCTCAGTTGAAGTTAGAGCTACATGAACGTCCAATGCGACAAGATCTGATCTCAGAGGAGCACAGGTATCAATTTCTTTGTTGCTGTAGCAACACGGGGAGAAGATAAGTGACACTGATGAAAGGGAAAGTGTGTAAGCATCTCTTCCTCTGGAGTATAGCATCAATTACGTCTAATTAAGCCACAGAAGACAAAGTAAAACAGGAAGTTGACTCCTAGAAGAAGATAACGAGTGACGGAACAGGTGGGAGGAGAAATGGAGGAGGAAGGTAGCAAAAACATAAATAAGGAGAAATCTTTCTGTCCAAAACTATTTAGGGCCTGAGGAGATATGCAGAAGCAACAAGAGACTCCGTTCCTGCAGGGATGGACAGTAACATCAACCTGAGATGATACAATAATTCTTATTGTAATATGAAGGGACCCTGAAATAGAAGCCTGACTGGTTGAAGCAAGTGTCTGCTGAGGTGCTACAAAGACCTTTATAGTCAAGGATAAATATTTGATGATCTGGGTCATGTTGCTCAAAGTTGGACTCTGAGCTTTGCTTTCTCTGAACCACACCCCAATGCAACAGTTGCGTCGCTCATGATGCATCAGCATTAACAACATGCAGCAAACTTTAACAGGAACATGTTTCTAGTATAACATTCAGCCCCCTTTCCCCTGCAGAACTGCCTTAATACTTCCTGACATCGAGTCAAAAAGACGTTTGTCCATATTGACATGCACCATCACGCTGCTGCCGCACATCCATGATGCAAATCCCACGCTCCACCACATCCCAAATGTGTTCTAGGAGATTGAGATTTGGCAGCTGGAGTTCGAGATGATTTGGGATGTGTGACATGGAGCATTACATCGCTGGAAGACTTTCAGGAGACGGACATGCTGCTGTCATGAGGGACAGATTGGGTCAGCAATAACACTCAGGCAGCCTCTGGGGCTTCAGCAAACTGGTTAAACAGGGCACATTAAGGTGTGCCAAGAAAATACTGCTCACACCATAACTTCAGCACCACTAACCTGAACCAAACACCAAATAATTTTGACCCTACTATCAAAAGAGTCATGAGACCAGGCAACATTTTTTAAACTGTTATTGTCCAGTTTGTAGCCTTGGTTTTCTGCTCTTAGCTAATAAAAGAAGGTCTTTGTGTCTGCTTCAAAGTTTCATCTGTAATCTATTCAGAAATGGTTGGCTGTAACAAAGGGCCACTCCAGACTGTCATCTGTCTTCTGACTCAAAACCTTAAATGTTGTTAATGGTCTAAAAGGCTTAAAATGGTTGGTAAATAGTTGCTTATCAGACGTAAACCATGTTGACTCCTCTGGTCCCAGAACCAGAACTAAAGTCCTGTTTACACTGTAATTGTTACGGTTTCCTGTTAAACCGTAACAATTTTGTTGCGACCCATTTGCTTGTTCACACCAGAAATCCCAGTTTCTGAAACGGGCCCTTTTTGAAACCAGGTCTCAGAGTTGAAGTTTTTGGGAACATCATCACCCACAGTGGTTTGAATTACTCCGCAGGTGTGAAAACACACATGTGAACAATTCACGGCTGCAGTGAGAGGTTTAGATTAAGGGTCAACGTTTTGACGACATACTAAAACCACAGCACCACACAGTGGCCTGGCATGACAACTACAACTCGTCTAAACAGTGACAGTGAAAGTGGAACTTTACCTGAATCAACATCTGAAAATGCCGACTGTTTCCAGACAACAGTGTTGTGTAAACAAAGCTTAAATGAAGGAAGGCTCCTTCATTTGTCTAAGCTTTTATCATTGTAATGTTTCTTTATTGTGTGTAATTGTGTGTTTCTTCATTTGTTTTTTATGTATATAGTATTTGTTTCTGTTAGTTTGAACAATAAAAATGTGTAAGAATGCTGATTTACAAATAAACTTTCTAGAGCTACATTTTACGCCCCCTGCTCACAGTGAGAAACATAAACTGAAGCACCGAGGACTTCCCCAGAGTCAGCACACAGGCATCAACATTTAATCGGGAGTTAAGAGCTCCATAGTCTCAGCGTCTCATCAGAGTGGATGACTCTGTGATTTAGACTGATCGTCCTGTCGTATTTTTTCTACAAAGATCTTGCCAAGTTCTGCTTTAAGAAGATTTCATGTCAGAAATCCTCTGTGACGCCAGTGGGAATGCAGCACCCCCCACCCCACCCCCCCGTCAAGCCGCCCTCCTGAGGGAAAAACCGTGAATGAATAAATGGTGAAATGGTAAATGGAGGGAGAAGTAGAGAAATCAACAAGGCCACCGAGATCACGTTCATAACATTCACACTCGGTTCTTAATTTGGCGAGTGGAGCTTAATCCTGTCCGCTGTGGCAGGTCTGAGATCTGCTGGGCAGCCTGCGCAGCGATTGGCCTTAAATATTCCAGGATGATTGCTGGCAGGACAGATGGGAGCACGCTCAGTGTGGACGGTAATGAGGTCAGGAGGAGTCTCGTCTGAGATAATGGGGAAAGTTTTTAAATTAGATCTAACAAAATGTGTCATGGACAGCTGGACAAGGTTTCTTTGGACAAACTGTGGTCCTGAGGAACAGCAGGGATGTGCCAATTTCAGATGTGGGAGAGATGTATGTGTGCCTCTTTAAAATGTGCATGTGTGCTGCTGTTTAGACACCTTTTTGATTCAAACAATGTAGAACATCAATCAAAGAAACTCATCAAACAAAGTTTGATAAAGCAGACTAAACAGGTGTGAATGCTCCCTTAGTGCTTTTCATAGAATGCAGGCTGAAATTGTAGGGGAATGCAAAAATCTAAAATCTTTAAACTACCTCAAAAAAATCTAAATCAATCATTTTTGACTGTAAAATATTTTCTACTGTAAAATATAGACAATGAGTAGATGATCTGACGAGTATGACGTAAAAGTAGTTAGGGATTCTGGGAGTATTACCTGGATGTCACCGTATCACATCGGTCAGATCATCTTGGCTGACAAGAAGGTCAAAGGTCATGCTTGTTATATTGCAAACAGTTTGGTATTTGTGACTTTCTTCATGCGGTTATCTCATAATTACAGGAAACACTTAATTTGGCAGATTTTCATTTCCTGTCGGTTACTGTTGTCTTTCATGCTGCAGTGAAGGGTGGAGTCGGTCTGCTGCTGCTTCCTGTGTCTTATCAGCAGGTTGGAGTAAACTAAAAATCAAAGGGGCAACAAAATAAAAAAAAGAAACATGGGATAGGAGACATGCTTTGCTTGTCAAGAGGTATGATTCTTTTTAAGTTAGACTGTGAGATGATCTACTTTCGACATAAATATATATATATATTAACAATAATAACAATACAACACCTTGGAGCACAGGCAAAAAGAGCAAGGAGATGAGAAGTTGGAGATACGATGGGAACAGAAAGAGGACAGATGATAGAATCTGGATGATGGGTGGAGAGGGACTGGGTGGGGAACCAGTGCCACGTTCTTCTGCAGATAACCTACTGTAACGCCTCCTGGGACAATTTATGTCTATCAATCCAGATCCGGGCTTAGATTGGTGGGAATAAAATAAAATAAAAAATCAGCACCGGTCCTGAGAACCACAACTTGTTACTGTGTTTTTCCCGTTTACAGGTTGAAAGGCTAATGTTGGTGCTTTTTATGCTTTTTGAGCTACACACCTGCCTCGGCTTGTACAACAGCATCCAGTTCTGTGGAACATCGGGGGAATTTTTTTGCGTTGGACGGGAAGGAAACACAACTGTCAGTACGGTCATGCATGTCAGCTCTCAGGGTCTTCGGCTTGTTGCTATGCACTGGTATCACCGGGGACGAAGTGCCGTTCAGACTCTGGTTTCTGTTTAAAATCTCTGTCTGTTTGGACAGAGATTTCATTCGGAATATTTTTTGGGTGGACTAGGATTATGTTTTTATTTTATTAGAGAACACAGAATATTAAAGTTTGAGAGGAGTTGCTTTAGTGAGCAAAATGAAACAATGAAGGATACAAAAGGTAAGTTCAGCAAGAAAAATGGAAAACTTCTGACAGTTACCTAACAGTTGTTAGATTTCACACACCATTTGTGATTTGCCTCTTGTCTCCAACTGTGATCGCATGTCCCCCTGTGGAATGTAACGGCTCAAGAAACCTCAAGTTTAATCTCTGTGACATACTTTGATTTCACCTTTTGACATTTAAATGTAACTACATTCTAGAATGAACAAAATCTGAATTCACATCTACAAAAACACAAGGGTTCTGAGACAGAGATGAAGTCAAAATGGAAGAGTTGTGTGTGAAACTGATTCCTCTTTGGTGCTTTTGCCGGATTTAAAAGGGGGAAATAGCAGCCAGGAGTTTACTGAACTGATCATCAGCCGGTCTGACTGTCAGACGTTTAGGTAGCTGCTCTGAAGCACAAGAGGTGTGTGTGTTTTGAGTGTGTCGCTGCCCATCAATCTCTAAAGATTTACGAGTAGAGTTTTAAATTCGTTGAAGTTCATCATTTTGTAGTGAGACATATTACTCACAAGAGGAAGACATTTACATCTTCCTAGAAGGAGACATAACAGCAATTTCAGCCTAATGTCAGTCAAAAGAGGGAAACACTTCTCATTCTCTACAGGCTTCAATAAGCAATTTAAATGTTTGATTCAGGAACAGTATCTGTTGGACGGATGAGATCTGAGTAGAGATGTCTGGTCGTTATGCCTACAATGAATGACGCTTTTTAAAGTGTAAATCGTGACACTTTAAATGAATTTAAAGAGTCAATATTAACAGAATGACACTTTGTATGTGTATGTGTTAATGCAGAAAAAACAATCTACGATAAAATCCAGTTTTCTGCAACAGTCATAAGCATTCATAAAGACTCCTTCATGTTCATAACAATTGTTTATAATCAATTGTTTATCATCAATTACCAACAATAATTGATTGTTTATAATCAATAATACACACATTATAATGTGTGTATTACACACATTATAATGGTGTGTTATAATCAATTGATTATAAGCAATAATCAATTGATTATTGATTAATCAATTGATTATGTCATGTCAGCCTTCTGCACACCACTTCAAATAAAATAAAGTGTTACCAAAGAAACAATGTCTTTCAATGGTCTAGTCAAAGTCCCGAGATCAGCCTTACTGAAATGTTGTGACCCTAAGAGAGCTGTGCAGTAAAAAAATGCGTTAATAAATGGAAGCTATGCTTTTGAGAGTTGAACCTCAACAACAATATGACTGCCTGATATGAAGTAAGCTAACATAAACTGTTGTTGTTATACTGTAAGAATGTGGGATTTAACAATTGGCATTTAATAATTAAAGGACAAAGTGACTTATAAATTATTAAAAGCATGAATGGCTACCATTCATAATATCAACGGTACGACAGTAATTCTCCTTTCATTTCTGTCACATGCAGTTCTGAATAATTTAGTCCCACAACTTTCCAGCTCTTACACGACTAAATGTTTTCCTATATGAATATTTGATAGCTTACATTTAGAACAAATAACTACCGAGAGCAGGCTGCCGTCACACATTACCATAAGCTGAGATGAGAAATGAGTGACATGCATGGGCGTGTTTATGATCCCAGTTTAAAAAAATAAGGGTCTACGATGCACCTCAAAAAGTCAGTAAAGTTTTGTTTTGCTCAGATGCTGCATCTATTAGCCAGGCGCAACATTAGCAGCACATTTACACACACAACAAACCAAAGAGCATCATGAATAATAGATGAGAGAAAAGTGGGAGGAGAGGAGGAGAAGGCAGGCACAGTGGCTCAGGTCGGTAATCTGCTTTAAAGTTGCTCAACACTCTGTACGGAAATTAAAAGACACATACAGTCAGGCCTGGCTCAAGAGAAAATGTTCCAAATTATAATTTCCAAGTATTACTAGATACTCACACTAGGAGCCTATAAGGAAAGAAAACTATCTTCCCCATCATTCTGCAACTTAACATCCTTCCTTCTCCTTTTATTCCACCCAAACAAATCAAGCAGTTTAGGAGTTATTGAGGGCGTTTTTCTGAATCCAACATTAAATACATCTGGTCCTTACAAAGGTAGAAGAAACGCATGTCCAAGGTTTTTTATACACACAGAGCGGTCAGGGCCAGGGACCGAGGCAGAGCTTGATTTCTGATACGTGTGTGTGTGTGTGTGTGCCGTCCTGTGCAGGATGATTAAAGCAGAGACGGCAGTGGGGCTGCAGACGTGTCATGCATGTCCTGGAGCTGCTAAACTACCAGCCGCTCATCAGATGGATACGCTGAGCCAGATAGGCTGAGAGGAAGAGGAGAGCAGCTGCTTAATTGGCATAACAGCGATAGTATGAAGCTAGG